>NC_056727.1:298569949-298632449 GCF_019279795.1 Protopterus annectens | reverse complement strand
ATGCATCACATCATTTTTTTATTTATTTTTTGACTAGATAGGCCCAC
The DNA here is from genome assembly GCF_019279795.1 of Protopterus annectens. Classification (NCBI taxonomy): domain Eukaryota; kingdom Metazoa; phylum Chordata; order Ceratodontiformes; family Protopteridae; genus Protopterus; species Protopterus annectens. The sequence goes on along the minus strand of NC_056727.1, from coordinate 298,632,402 downwards.
TGGATGGAATCTTTCCTTTTCAAACCGTGAAGGCAGCCTGGTAAAATGGTTGGCCTAGTGTTGTTGCACAGGCAGGCACTTTGACTGTTGTGTAGTTACATTTCATCAAAAGTGCATGCATCACATCATTTTTTTATTTATTTTTTGACTAGATAGGCCCACTGGATGGAATCTTTCCTTTTCAGGGGCAAACCAGTGAAGGCAGCCTGGTAAAATGGCTGGCTCAGTGTTGCACAGGAGGCAAACAAAGGTGGAAGGAGTTAAACCCTGTACCCTTTAGGCCCCTGAGCTGTCTGCCACACAAATTCAATTTTTCAGGCATTTGGAGCAGTGTGCTCAAGATGACTGAAGTGTTAACATCATTTCTGTTGAGCTGCCATTTTGTGCAGAATAATTGTTAACTGTTTGACTAAAATGCTGTCATCCTGATTTACTAGGCAACCACTGGGGCACATTAAGACAGTTTTGAGCTTTGAACATTAAGCTCTGGACACAACTTATTTATTTCTTGAAAAAGACTGGATTTCTTTCTTTGCTAAAGATTGTTACTCAGACTAGCTTCTTGCTGTCACTTCTTTCAGTAGCCACTTTTCTTGTGTCATTGGTGACTCTAGAAATACTTAATGTTTTGTATTTCTTCTAGCAACTCTTCATTCTTCTCTGATAAGAATGTTATTATAAGCGTATGTGTTATATGCATTCCTTGTTCGATCTGTATTTCACTGTATTTCATACCTAAATTATAGTTATGTAAAGTAAATGGCATCCACTGTAATCTCAGTGGTGACTTGTACAAAAACTTATAAAATATGATTTACAAGGGTTTGTGGTTTGTTCCCACCTAAACATCTTTCTTATAAAGATATTCACATACTTTATCACACTATTACAAAGATTCCTGTTTCTGTCTGAACTTCTCTTTTTTGTGTCTATAAACGTTCTTGATCCATAAGCAAGCAGTATTTCCTCTTTTAAGATGACATCTCACATACAATTTTTTTTCTTTCTAGTTGTAACACGGTTGGCTTATTTGCATCATAATATTTTAATGTGCGTAGATTTCTAGTTAGTTTCTGAAGAATTTTACTAATTGCATGTTCATAGCTCTACTGCCAGGTTACCACCTACATTAGGAGGATTCTTAAAGATGTCATCTTAGACATATTAAGTGCAAACTTTGTAAGATACTACATCATTCCTAGCAACTTATGTAATACTTGCTTGTCTTCCAGTTTTGGCATTTGCAGTTTTTTCTGTTTTTTTTTTCTGCATCATGTAGAATATGTCTAAAGTATTTCATTCTTTCCACTCTTGTTTTATATTTATTCTTATTTAACTTGAAACTATACTGTGTTAAATGATTTATCAGCTGTATCTATCTCATTATGCTCTTCGTATATCTGGTCCTCAGTAAAAGCTCATCAGGTATATTCAGGAGTGGCCTTAGTTCAACTGGTGCCCTAGGCAAAAAGGCTCCACGCCACCCCTCACCCCACCCGGTGCCCCCCATCCTGGTGTACCTACACCAAATAAATACTAGAAAAGCGCCCCTGCTAGAGTGGCACCCTAAGTGGCCGCCTAGTTGGCCTATGCCTAAGGCCGGCTATGGGTATATTTACAACATTTTATAAGCCTTCAGTAATGTCAACAACTCTTTGAAATACCTCTGGTACTGAGCAAGTACCAGATGGAAGTCTAATAAATCTATGCCTTTGGAACTTTAACCATCTAATGTTATCTGTCAGTATCTTGGGTTTGTACCTAGGTAAAAATAACAGCATTTGATATTGTTCAGAACACTTCCTCACCTGTAAAAAAGTGTTTTAATCAGTTTATTTAGTTCTTGTAAATCTATAGAAACATGTATTTTGTTTTGCTTAAAGCAGTAACAGTATTGTTCACTGATCCCATTCTGCTTGCTGTGTTTGCTTCTTAATGGCAATGAGTTCCGTTCACTTCAATTCCTGTTCATGTGTACTAAAAACTACTGGTAGTTTTCTGGAATTATGACTCCCTGTAATGCCATCAGGTTTTATTTGTAAGTAATAGTCTGATGGCAAACTTCTTAAGCCTATAAACAAGTTAATATATCATTGCTATGACTCTGTGTAGTATTCACTGTGTTTTTGGAACTAAGCAAAGGTTGCTCTGCATACGCACTCTTTGCTTTCACCCTGTAAATTCATTTTACTGTTGCTGGCTTCTCACAAACCAGCTGACCAAGCATTTTAGGAAAATTGAGCTCTTTAAGTGGTACTATTTGGAACAATGTCTTGTCCTTATGTTTATATTCACACATCAGTATCTTTTGACCCAGTGGATTTACATAGCACTCTGAGAATTTAGCAATGTGTACACAGTTATTTCCAGTGACATTCAACCATAGTGCTTCAAATGTATTTCCTCATACAACACTACACTCTGGGCCTGTGTCTAGTGTACATTCAAAAATGATTTTGTTATTACTTAGTATTTTGCCAGCATCTCACTTGTGCTATTGTCTCAGTACTTCTGATTCATTTTTTGACATAAGTGTATCATCTGTTATTGCTGTAGAATTGCCAGCAAGCAGGTTGTTTTCACATATCTGTTCAATCGCATACAGATTCCTTTCAATGCTCTTATCTTTTTCACATTTTTTAAACTGAATCATTTTAAAACATACACTGCACAATTGATTAAAACAGTGAAAGTGCTTCTTCTCCTATTTTTATCCAGACTTAGTACCTAAGGCTTGAATTTCAACTGCATTGCATTTTTTTGTACCTCCTGGCTTAATTTTTTGTCTACCTTACTTATACAACCTATTCTCACTATATACATTATTTTGTCTCACACCCTGCTTCTCAGTTAATGTATGATGATAATTGTACTTGCTATAAATACAGCCACAGCTTTCAAAGGTTAGGCCTGTTTCTTTTATTAGTGTGTTCTTTGATAATTTCTGATACCACTATGTATTCTGCCTATTAATTAATTATGTGACTTACTAAATTCATAGTATTTAGCGGTAATATTCAGCTAAATGACATAATCATCTTTAGTATCCTTCTGCCATTGTAAAGAGGTAATTACTCATTTTTTATCTAATTAATGTTCTTTCTCCAAATCAAGCAGATTAAAAATGGTAAATGCTTTCAAGTCTTCTTCCCTGTGACATGCAGAAATGTGGCACATTGTACCTTTGCAAATGTCATGACTCTTAGGTTCATAGGTAGGTACTAGGCTATCTGCCCAAGGGCATTTATAAGCCTAGCCTGAATGTGTTGGCTTTCACCACCCTTTTAGATTCATTTTTTGAGCCTCTGTCATCAGAGCCACTGAATTGATCTCCGGGGTAAATTTTCGGTTTCCCACCCACTCGTCAAGATTTCTCTTGAAGAGGGTCAGTGAGGTGCTCTGCCTAATGTAGACTGGAATCTTGTTCCAGAGCAAGGGAAGTCTCTGGGACAGGAATCTATCCCTCCAGCATGTCCTATTTATTGTTATCGTGAGGTTGAGATCTGTAGAGCGTGTGTCTCTAAGGGATTTGGTTTTCTTTAGGTGGAGCATGTCCATCAGTTCTGGGTTTGACATGGCCTTGTATGTCAGGCAGAGATCACCTCTGAGTAGGCGATATGCAACTGAGTACAGCTGGGGTTTCTTTAGTCGAGCTGCATAGGGCATCTGTTTGAGGCCTGTAAACCTCTTGGTGAGGTACTTCTGTGGTCTTTCCAGCTGTTCCAGGTGTCTAGTAAGGTACATCCCAAATGGGGCATTGTACTTTATGATGGGCCTGATGAGAGTTGAGAAGAGGGGCACAATAATCTCTTTTGATCTAGATGTGAACCCTTTTGTGATTAGGTGGACCACATAGAAGGATTTTCTAACCACTTTGGCAATGTGGTTATTAAAGGAGAGATTACTATCCACTTGGGTCCCCAGATCCCTAATTACATCTTCCGTATTTAGAGGACTACCACCTATGTGGTAATTTGTGGGCACTTCGTTTTTCCCAAAGGGGATGACTATGCACTTTTTGGCATTTAGCTTGAGGCCATGATTGTGACACCATTTACATTTTGGAACATATCATATCTTTAGATCCAAAGCTTCTATTTTTTTTTTTTTACAAAGTTTCCGTCCATTTAGAGAATTACTGGTGATTGCACTTGGAATATTTTCCTGCTTAGAGTTCTACTTATTTACTTCCAAACACAAACTCTTGAATGAAGTTTGACACTGTAACAGCTGAATGTGTGGCAGATTGCTCAGCTCAGATGACAACAGAAACACTACAAATGAGTTCTGGTCTCCATGCAGTCTTTCAGCTGAATGCTTTTTATAGAAAGAATGTGTACCACATTACATTCAAATTCTCTGTAACTGGACCTTAGCATTTAAATAATATAGCATTTAAATACCCACCCCACATATGTTGGTATTCCTGCATTCTTTAACAGGTTATAAACTATTACTCAGGGTGTCATGTCACTGTCACCATCTCTCCCTATTTAATGCCACTCTCCTTCCTTATTTGACAGTCACGCTTGACTGTCACAGGTCTTCTCTCCACCTCTTTGCTGGAAGTCCTTGTTTCCTCTTGTCTTCATCCTATCTGTCCCAAATCTTATTCACCAGATTGTCTTCTTTCATTCACATATGCCTGAACCACCATAATCTGCTCTGTTAGATATTTTATACAGTTTATTTATTTTACATTTGTTTACCGGGTAGTGTCCGACTGGGCTGTTAGCCCGTTTTCAATGGAGACCCAGGGAGAAAAGCACAACAGAAAACAAGACAGATAAAAATACAGAAATTACATCAGAAAGAATAAAAAAAAAATACAATACAAATTATATGCAGTAAACAAAAGATCAGATAATATTCTTACATTATAGCTACAAAATTAGAAATGTAAGTTGGAGATACTTTGGCTTTTCCTATTATGTCCTCATTCCTTAATCTGTCCCACAGTGTGCATCCTACCACCCATCTCAGACACTTCAACTCAACCACCCCTCACAGATACTTGAAGCTATCCATATTTTGTGCCTTCTAATTTTTCTTATCCTATGCACTAATACTTTTTATCTGTTGCCTAATTCTCTACTCATAAACTTCTACTAATTACTACCCTCCCACCTCTCCTACTAGCACTTAGCTCCAGTTCCTTAGCGTTCCTATCCCTAACTCACATTCCACCTCCTCTTCTTCATATTTCTTATTTAGTTTAACTCATCATTAATGTTCAACCTGTATTAACTTCACAGTTCATGTAGTCCTTTTATTTATTCCTTCTATTTGTTTAAAGCCTGATGGATGTGCTCAAACAAATACCTCTTTGTTATAAACACGTTACTTACTCATCTTTTGATTTAACCTTTTGTATAAGAATTATAGAAATCATTTATGTAAATCTTGTAAACTGTCATTTAAAAATGTTTTATATCTGTTTTTTTTGTATGTTTAACTTGGAACTTTTCCCCTGGGCCTCCACCAAAATGGGATTTCATTGGCCCAGTGGACTTTCCCAGTAATCAAATGCCAATAAATAAAATAAAATAAAATAAATAAATAAATAACCTGTTCTGCTGTCTTCCCATCTATCTCAGTACTCATCTTCCTCTGATTTCCCCTTGCCTTTGCTGAAGTTCTTGCTCAGAGTCTGCCTGTAATGCCACACTGTCTGCATACAGCAACTTTGTTGATCTGTCCCCTCCAACCTGTTTACTAATGTAGTCCATCTCTAGTGTGAACAACAGTGGGCTTAGAGCTGAACCCTGATGCACACATATTTCCACTGGGAACTCCAGTGTAAGACTTAACACTGTTTGTACTTGAGTCATTGGGTCCTTGTACATAGCTTACACTAGTTCTGCCACTGTTTCTAGGACTTCAGACTGCCACAGGACTGCCCAAATCAGCTTTCTTGGACCTTGTCATATGCTTTCTACAAGTCTAGGAATGCTCAGTTGGGTGTCTTTCCTCATTTCTAGCTCCTTCTCAAGTATCTGTCTCACTGCAAACATTGGGTCTGTTGTGCTGCATCTTGATCTGAATCTGAACTGCTCATTTCCCATCTTACTTTCTACTGATCTCTGTATCTGTTTATCAGTCATCCTCTCCAGAACTTTCATGCAGTGTGATAGCAGGTTGATACCTCTGTACTGCCCAGAGTTGTGAATCCTTCCTTTGCTCTTGAACACCATGGCACTAGTATGCTTATTTCTCAGTCATCTAGGATACACCTTTCTCTCCCCACTTCCTATGAGTACCCTCAAGAGCCTTTTCACCCCTATCTCACCCAACATCTTGATCATATCTGGTATGAATTCATCTAAGCTTACTGCTTTCCCTGGCTTAATTTTTCTTACTGCTGTTCTTACTTCTGTGTTAGGCAGACCTTGCTTGCTGACATTCCTTATGACTAACTAAAACGCTCCTCTGTTAAGATGAGTGCCACCCTTAATGTAACTGCCTTCCTGATTCGAACACCTAATGCTCTTTATTAAAATTTGCATTGTGTGTTCATATTGTGGCTCTAAATTATAGCCAAGTAATAATGCATTCTAGTTCTAGAGTTTGATTTTCAGGTGCATGGCACATTAAATTTTTCTGCACGTAATTCGTTTTTGTGGTATCATTAAGCATATAGAAAAGAATAATTCAATGCTAAGGAAAGCTGAGTAAAATTCTAGAAGATGAAGCATGGAATAGAAAGATTGAGAGGGTTTAAGAGTACAGGGATTAAATAACTTGCTGAACGATATATCTTGCCAAACAATTATACAGTGCAGCTATTTATTTACTAATTCTTGTTTTTTTTTGTTTTCAAGCATCCATCTCTTCACATCTTACTGAAGATCTTTGGGAACATTCTGTTCTGTTACCTACTCCAGATCACATCATATTGACTATGGCAATTATTGTAGGCTTTGTCTGTCCATCTGTATGTCTGCCTATTTCTCCTCCCCAATTCATTTCCCTTTATGCCTTTTATTGTGTATGTTTTTTTTGGGGTTTATATTCGAATACTGAACTTTCAAAATTTCGAGTGTTCTAATATCGAACCCTATTAATCGAAAATTTAAAACATCGAACATACAGAACAGCAAATTTTTTCCTAGGGAAAAAATTCGCTGTTCCAAAACACATACACACAACACAAGCACACCAAACAAACGGCAATCCACATACATACACCTAAACTCTTACACCTAACCCTACACTAAACTGTACATACACCACTAACTATCCATTTACCTTAACCCAAACCCTAACGTCCGTCACTATCGCACAATCACCAAACCCATGCCCTAACTCACCTACCCCGCCCTAACCCTCACATCCACACAATTGCACACTTATCTGACCCGCGCCCTAACCCTAACTCACCTAACCCGTCCTAACCCTCACATCCACACAGTCGCACACTTACCTGAACCTGACCCGTAACTTTCCACCACAGCGCTGAAAATACGGAAGCAACAGAAACGGACAACCAAATTCTTTCCCTAGGAAAAAAATTGGTTTTCTGTTTCTTCGATATTTTCAGTGTTCGCTGAAAACGGGTCGATATTAGAACACTCAACGTTTTGAAAGTTCTGTGTTCTAATATATACCTTTTTTTTTTACTTTCAGCTTATTTGTCAGAATTCAGCAAATGAAACAGTATTTGGGTGACATGTTGGTTTATGTCATGTCTGCCTCTTCTGATCGTATTAGCTGTACCTGACAGTGACTACAGAAGCCTCAATGTATGTTATGAGAAAGGTGTAAATGGTGCCTGTTTGTCAGTACAGCTGAAAGTAAAACAAAATATCCCTTCACTACCTGGATAAATGGAGCAGATTGTTTTGAAAATGTTATAAGATGGTGTACATTTAAAAATAAAGCTTTTGCCCCCAGTGGTGCTCATTCACACTAGTTAATGAATGCTAGCCTTGCAGTGTGGGCATTGTGGTTACACAGCTAGGGAATTTCTGCTTTATTAAGTTAGTGGCAGTTGTGGTCCTAAAATCCAGGCTGCCAGGGTCACATTTCTGTGTTAAGAACCAGTAAGTTGGACTGTATTCCACAAGGGAGCTATTTGTAAAGACTTTTTTACTGTAATGAAGCAGAGGAAAAAAAGAGTTGTTGACATTTTTTTTCTTTTGCAGTTAAAGAACCCAGTCTACAGAGGCAATCAAGTGAAGAAACAGATACGAGTAATATGGCTATGTCCCAAGGTAATTCAAATGTTACTTGCTAGTACTGTCTCTGGAAAAATAAAACTTCCATTTTCTGCTGTAGACTGACATCCAACTTTTAGCAGGTTTTTCTTATTTCATTTATTTATTTATTTATTTATTTATTCATTTTGCTTTCTCAGAAAATAGGAGCCAGTGCTGATTTTATAAAGGATTGCATGTGACCTAGGTGCTTAGGATGGAGAGGGGAATGATAGCTGTCTTCAAGGTGTGAAGGTGTCTTGCTTCACTGTTAATGGAGCTCGTTTAGGTATGTGAATAGATGAAAGTGTGAATTTATGGAGCTCCAGGATAACTAAAAGAAGTGCTTGCAACACACACAGACACACACACACACACACACACACACACACACACACACACACACACACACACACACACACACACACACAGACTGGACTGCACTGGTATTGTGGAATATTAAAAGCATATATAATGCTTGCTTTGGGCTGTTTTTGTTATAAACCTAGAACTGTGTTGCCTTTTATACACAGTGCTAGTGGGAGGCCATCTTTGTAGGGTTGAAAAATATGTTGCATTATGCATGAATGATGAGATAAGGCAGCAGTTTACTTTAAAGATTCACCATCCATGTTACACCAACATGGCTAAATTAATGTTCTCATGAACAGGGTCATGCTCAAGGAAAGCATCACTGCACATGTTCCAAGGGGTCATGCTCAAGGAAAGCATCACTGCACATGTTCCAAGGGGTCATGCTCAAGGAAAGCATCACTGCACATGTTCCAAGGAGTCATGCTCAAGGAAAGCATCACTGCACATGTTCCGAGGGTTAAAAATGTGTTATTCATTGTAAAATAACAAAGCTATAGCAGTGAACTCTTTTGTTTTGTTTTGTTTTTTGATCTTGCCTTAAAAGGATATTATTGCAGGAAACTGTAGCTCATTCAGCTTTTGTTATGTAGTACCCCTAACATGCCAGCTGTCACTTGTAATAGGATTCCCTGAAAGTGTGTGCACATTTGTCTTTGTGTGTGTGTAATAGTAACAGCACACATACATGTGCGTGTGTCTACCCATTTTAGTGTAAATATGTGCACTATTGCTCACAGGCGTGCCATGTGTGTGTGGTAAAAATGCACTGCAGGTTCATGTGTTGCTGTTAATAGTCTTTGATAGCTGTGGTCTACCCAGTAAAGTAACACAGTTTTGACAAGATAGATGCCACAGAATGTTCGCAATATACTACAAATAGAGGCGGAGCCTAGATGGCTAACTGGTAACAGCAACTTTTATGAGCTCCACAATCTAGTATTAGAATTCAGGAAAAGAATCATTTTTTTATTTTTCAAAAGTAGTAAATTCTTATTAAGGAACCTCAATTCTATAAGAATACCACATGTTATGCATTTTATCGAAATATTCATGTCAAATAAACTGGAGGTAACTTCTTCATTACAGAAATGAGCAACTCTAAGTCTTCACACTCTGAAACTTCACTGAAAAAGGAAATTCAACTGATGTCAGCCACACTACTTGAACTATCTGTCAAAATGGACAGATTTACAGACAACCTTGAAAATCTAAAAGTCAGCTGTCAGAAACAGACTGATGTCCTTAATGAAATCTTGCAGCAGCAACAATCAAAAATATTGGATATGGAAACTTCTCTAAGTGACATAGATGAGAGACTTAAGAAAGTTGAAACTCATTGTGAATCTCTTTTACAGCAGAATACCTGGCTAATCAGTTAAATAGATGATTTAGAGAACAGAGAAAGGAGAAATAACATTAGAATTTTTGGTCTTGCAGAAAAAACAGAAGGTGAGGACATTATTTTATTTCTTAACTATTGGCTTCCAGACATATTAGACCTAAAGGAAGGTCTATCAAATGGTATAGAAAGAGCACACAGAGCTACAGGGAAACCTATTCCTTCTTCTTCCAATATGCCTCCTAGATCTATTATTGTGAAATTCTTGTCTTATTTAGACAAAGAACTTGTTCTCAAATCTGCCTGGAGAGGTCATCCATTGACATATAAGTGTCAAATTATATTTGACAATGACTATTCTTCAAGAGTCTTGGAACTAAGGAACAAAACCTGGCCTTTTGTGAGATTCTTGAAACAAAATAAAATAAAGGTACAACTTGCTTTCCCTGCAAGAATCAGAATCCTTTATTCAAATGACATAAGAACATTCAACAATGTCGAAGAAGCTATAACTTTCATCAAAAATAACAACATAACTGCAATTCCAGAAGACATGGATTGGTCATCTTCCATCACCTTAAAAAGAACCTCAGAGAAAAATAACTGGACTGATATGAGAAAGAAGAAACTGAAAACTGATCCTAGAAATTCTGGAGTCACTACTTCTCTGAAAGCATCAACTAGGACTTGATTTCACTTCTAATCATTCAAAAAAGTATGTATGTTGTCTTACCATACACCGATAAGAATGTTCTCTTACATTTTCTGATTGAACCTTACTAAGATTACATCTTATATTTCATGTGTTTAGACTTCTCTAATGGTTCTTAATATAGCTACTTACTAAGAACCCATATAATAATAATAGCTTGTTCAAGTGACACCCTTGATTTTTGATTCATTAGCAGCAACTAAAAGTATGCTGTATGCATTTATACTTTATACAATTCTTAATTTGAAATGTTTTTTGATTTTTAAATACATTTATTACAATATTTTATAATTTAGACTTTAGTTACCACTCTACTCAATTTTACCGTTCTAACATTCCATTATGACTGTTTACTGTCACTCTTGTTTAAAATTCCCTCGAGCTAACAAATGTTGTCTCTCCTCTAAAATAGAATCTACATAATTAACATGGAAGCTGTCATCCTAAAATTTAGGAATATGAAGAATTAAATGTTTTTTATACACAGTTATAAGTAGATTAAACTAAATTAACCTCACCTATTATCAAAATAACTCATGTACTATCTATCCCACACATTTATGCCACATAAGTATATACAGCTTTATAGTTGTTACTGACGAGAGCTTTCATCTCACATTCTCTGACTTCACTTGTCTATTCTGATTGATTAAATAGTCTGTTTAGTTGGGATATTTTTTCTTTCATATTATTTATTTACTAAATATTAATGTCTTCTATGGTTATAAAATATTTCAGTTTTAGGAGGGTGCCTGTCTAGATCAGTTTGTGTTATACATCAGTGAGTGCACATTTATACCGTCGCTTTACTGTTGAGTCGTACACTGTTTAGTTTAAGGATGTATGTTTGGCTAGGCTAGTTTGTAAATTTAGAGATACAATAATGAAAATTCTGTATATTTGCTAGACGAGGATAGACTCTATGTTGTGCGATGCATGTTTTTACAGTTATTTCTGTCAACTGCGTGAATGATGCTGTGGGGAGGGCTGAAGCTCCTTGAAGATTGGTGGTGAACAGTGCCCGTTATGAGATTTGACAGGTTACTTTATTGCATTTTTGTGTTTTGTGATTGCCTGGGATGATGAAATATGTGAACAGGTTTGTCTTTGTTGGGCCATTGGAGAATTCTCAATGTAGTTGTGGATCTATTGTTACATGGTCTAATACATTGTTGACACTTATTTTGGGTGCTTTTCTGTTGCCAGGCAATGGGTCCAATACACTAGCGAGTGTTTGTGGTGATCGCATGGTTGTTGCATGGAGCGGTTGTTTTGAGGGGGAGAGACATAGGCGTGCTGCAGAGTTTGTCTGGTTTCTGTGGGAATGTGGATGGTTGAGGAGTGTGCAGCGAGAGTAAGTTAGTAAATTACCCCTTTCATTCATTTTTTTTTGAGAACAATAGTCAGGGAGGATGTCTGATTCGGGGTCTGTGTCCCTCCGTTTTGTTTAGCTTGCCCAGATCTCCTGCGGTGGCAGGATGGCAGATATGCATTATGTGTGGTGTAGTGGCTTGCTATGAGTGAATGCGGATGTGTGTGGTGCTTACAAGTAGGCTGTTAGTGGTTCTTGGGGTACTCGATCCTAGAGCTTCTTCCGTTTAAACAGCCAATGTCCCTTGTCTCGGAGATGGAAGATTTAGAGCTGAAAATCTGCTCAAATTGGTGCGTATGAGTGCAAAAAATAGGGTAGCTGGTCGCTGTTCTGGTATTTTATTGCTTTATTGTTGTGCAGTTCAACTCTTGTGTGGATGTCCATTGGAAATAGTTGATCTGCTCCTACCTATACCTCTCAACTAACACAGATTTTGTTCTGGATTTTAGTTGAGCCTCTTAACTTGTCATGATAGTAGTGGCTTAAGATGAATGTCATTCTATATTTGAAAGCTATAAACTTGTATCATTCAGAACATGTATGTTAACTCAGTCCCCCATCCTGTCAGGTTAATAGATGAAGTGTCTCCGATTATTTTTAAATTTGCACTCAATTTTTTTGGCTATGTTTAAAGCTGCTAATTCCTACTAAGTTATTGTAATGCTGCTAGTTTCTAGCACCCTGCATGCAGCTGTTTTCACAACAGATTTTTGTTCTCAATTTACATCAATTATGCACCTCAGTAACGTCTCTATATATAGATTTTATGTCATCAGTTTAGTTTCTCTATAGCCAGTTCTATTTGCCTAATTTGTAAGCAAGTGAGGCTGGTGAGGCTTTAATGTTGGCTGAGATTTTATCCAGTATCTTAATGTAGTAGAAAAGAAGTATGTGTGGTATTCACATCACCAGCAGCGATCACAGTTTTTCTTACAATAGACATCCTATGAAACAACAATGCATTTAGTGTAGGAAGTGACAGGAGATAGTCTAAATTAACTATAGTAGATGATTAATGAGTAAATTCGTATTTTGCTTTTTATTTATTTAAAACTATAGACAAGATTAAATGCATAGTAGGCAGAAATGAACTTGCAAGAATTGATTCTTAGTTTTAATCTGCAAACATATAATACAAGCTATCTGTTTAGTTAAATTTCTGATCCAGATTTCTCTATGGGTTGTGTTTAGCAAATTTGAAATGGGTTTTAAGAATAATTTCCTTTAAGATGACAATAAATAATAAAGATATGCATAACAATTCAGTAGAAATATGAAACTCTAGAGAATATAAATTGCCATAATTCTGGAATAAGATGCTTATACTTTCAATCATAAACAATACTTCATATCTTTTTTGATTTGGATAAAGTCATAACACTAGTACTGACTACATGTATTAAATAACTTAAGACATTTTCTTTGTGTATAGTACAATGGAACTAATACAGAATTTTGATTTGAGATTGACTGCGCTGTTAATCACTACCCAAAAAGAATGTAAGTAATATTATTCATAACTTAGTGAACTAGTACGTTACTAACTTTATTATCCTTGTATTAATGAATATTGATATTGAGGAAATCTGTGGCAGCTGATTTATAATAGTTCTTCAATTGTCCTATTGATAGTTAAAAATGAAACTCTTTACGCAGTGGAAATAATGATGCTTTACATCTAGTGTACTTTGTTCTGTTATGCTTATCCACTAAGCAATTTTACAATCTAAACATGCCAGAAATGAAATTGGATAAATATTTGTATTTTATATGCTATATTATTTAAATATTAAAAGTTGGCAAGTTTTAATTCCCATAATATGCTCAAAACTATAGTCTTTTTATAGTATAGTGGACTCAAAAGACAGAAGGGATTTTCTTAGTCATCGTTAGATACTTAATTTCAACTCTAGTAAATGAACTTACTTATACTAACTTTGTTAATGGCTAGTATATTCTTTAATTTGAAATAGTTAAGGCATTGACAAAGTAGATAATATGGAAAATTTATGTTTATTTATGCATCTGTTTATTTATTACTAAACTATGAATATTTTAATTGGTTACAGTATTTATCATTAAATAGGATTCATCAATCATTATACCTAGACTTTCTTTCTACTTTGAATATAACTTAGCATTAATGTTTTTATTATATGAAATCTTCCTTTGTTCTATGCACTTACAATTACTTAAAATTGTATTTGCTCCCATTAACAATTGTCTTGAATAAGCTGCTTCTATTACATCAGTTTCAAATCTGTTTCCTTTATGTATTACAAATTTTATCTATTCATTCAATTCTAACAACAAAAGTGGATATATAAATGAATTTTAAATCTCCTATTAACTCATACTGGAGCTCAGACATGTTATTGTCGTTAATCACTTTTTGTTTGTCTTGAAGGTTAATCTGTTTGACCTTATATGTTCACTCAGATTAGAAGTGCATGTCACTTCATGTTGGGTAAAGTTTTTAATAAAGTCTTTATTAATATGGTTACTCTTACTTATTTTTTATTCAGTATTCAAATCTTCATTTTATCGGCCTATCTCTAATAAAACTTTGTACAATTTGTTAGGGAGAACTAAACTAACTATTTCACACAATTTTTTCTAGATAAAGTTACATTCGTTATCATCCAGTCAATACCAAACATGAAAACTTCAATTAACTCACAAGAAAGTCATACTTGATGGATTTAACCTTACTATCCTTAAATGTTAATGGATTTAACAATCCAAGGAAAAGATCCAATTTTCTTAGATACTTGAAACTAAATAAAATTCAGGTTGTATTTATTCAAGAATCTCATCTAAAATCAGATGATAACTTTAACTGGAATCCATTGGAATATATAAATCTATCTTGCTCATCATACAAGAAAAAAACAAGAGGAGTTTTATTACTTTGGAGGAAAAACGTCATCATTCCCCAAATTATATATAAGTATGAAGACAAAGAAGGTCTTATTTCAATTGTAATAATAAGATTTAATAATAGAATATGGGCACTTGTTAACACCTATTGGTTTCCTGGTATAGGGATAGGAACTGTTAGGAAACATTTAGAACTAATTAACAAAGTTTATAAGGATATTTAGATTCTAGGGGGAGACTTCAACTGTACTTTAGACATTTCTTAAACCTTGAATAAAAAGCACTTCCGTCTTACTTCGCTAGGAAAAGCTCTAAGAAATTGGTGTGAGAACCTAAATCTAACTGACACCTACAGTTATAAAGACCCTAACTCATTATCCTTTTCTCATAGAGATTATAGATTTGGCACCCAAACCAGAATTGATAAACTTTATGTAGCTCAAGATTTAAGTATGAAAATAATTAACTTTTCTATAATTCCTTGCCCCTTTTCGGATCATAATTCACTTATTTTAAAACCCGAAATTGATTTTAAAAGGTTGATCTTCACAACAAGGATACCAGCATACATCACCAAACTACCACAATTCAAGCCATGGTTAGATCACGAAATTCAAAACTTTCTTGACATTAACTGATCAAATGATATGTTTGACAATTTCCTGGGATACACTAAAAGCTTACTTATTTGGTAAAATTCTAGCTTGGTTTAAAAATAAGACTAAAGAATGGGAATCAGAACTTCATAATATTCAAAATAAGCTTATAATTATCAATAAAGTTAATTCACAACATCCAAAAACAAAAAAGAAAACAATTTCAGACTTAAATAACAAATACAATGAAATATTAACTCATAAAACAAATTTGGCATTAGAAAAACTAAAAATCAACTCACACTCAATGTCGCCCAAACATCTACATAATCTTTCAATGAGAGTTAAAAGACAAGCCTCAGATAACAATATTACAAAAATCATTCATGAAGGTAGAAATAATAAAATGGTATCAGACATTAGTGATATTCTTGAAGCCTTTAAATATCATTACTCTGACCATCAACTCAATAATTCAGCACAATTTCAACATATAGATGTAGATAAAAGTTTACTTAAAATAAATAAAATTACAGATAAACTAAAATCTGAGATCTTAAAAACAAATTTCTCTGAAAGAAGTAGTTGATAAAATTAAAGGAAAAATAATAAAGCCCCCAGGATGGATGAAATTATAATGGAACTATATAAGGTATTTCCTCCCTCAGCCATCTCATTTTTCCATAAATCCTTAAATGTAATTCAAACCGATAATTTAATTCCTCCCTCTTGGAAATATTCTTTAATCACTCCTATATTAAAAGAAAATAAAGATCCAAAACAATGTAGTTCCTATAGACCAATTTCCTTGCTAAATAATGACTACAAGATATTTGTATCCATTCTTGTAAATAGAATTAAAAAATCCTTACCACATATTATAAATTCTGATCAGTCTGGTTTTATTTACAATAGGCAAACTTATGATAATATTTTAAGATTACTGTCCCTTATCGACATTGAAATAGGGACAGTCGAGAAGCTCTTCTAATAGCTCTCGATACGCTGAAATGGTATTATCTCTTCAAAGCTTTAGAAATCTTTGATTTTCCATCTCATTTCATTACTTTGATAAAAAAATCTATATAAAACTAATCTTGCATATGTAAAACTAGGCCCTTTTACTTCAGAACCCATTAAAATACTCAAAGGTACAAAGCAAGGCCATCCTTTATTGCCCATTTTATTCGCTCTTGCAATAGAATTATTTGCTATTACATTACACCAAAACACAAAAATTAAAGGTATAGACATTTATGATCAATTTAATTCCAAAATCATGCTCTTTGCGGATGATATACTTTTAACTCTGAGTGTCTCACAAGAATCTCTTAAAGAGTTAGATCTTCAGGCTAAAAGGTTCTCTGATAGCTCAGGTTTACGTATAAGTGAATCTAAATCTAATTATATGCATTTAAATAAAAAACAAAATTGTTCCATAACTCCAGTCCATTTAATAGGAAAACAGGTCTCTTCTATAAATTACCTAGGAATTATTATAGATGACAATATTAATAACACTATATCTACAAATTATAAAAAAATCTTAAATACCATAAAACTACTCATTGACAAATGGAATAAATCATTCCTAAAGTTTGAGGATAGCCGTCAATTAATAAAGATGGTATTATTACCAAAAATAAACTATATAGCTCAAGCCATTCCAATGCTACCTAATAAAAAACTATTACAAAACAAATAAAATTATTAAAAATTTTCTCTGGTTCCCTAAATGAAACACAATAGCCTACACTCACCATATTAGACCCTGGGAAATGGGAGGAATTAATTTTCCAGACTTAGAGACATGTATTAATGCTTTTATATTCAAAATAGTTTTCAACTGGATAGACCCAAAAATTTCATCAGCTTGGAAATTCCTTCATATTTCTGTTTTTTTAAATGGGAATAAACTCACAAAAAATACTCTTTCAAATGATCAAATAAATACATTTTTGAAACTATTATGTCTTAATTTACAATTTAACGTTTTGAAACCCACCAACTCAGTCTTCATAATCTACATCTACAACTCATTTATATCTTTCATAAACTCAAACTTAGACATTAAATTATAGTGGGAACTCTTAATTCCTTTCAAAATAACTAAAAACTTTCCCAACAAATTACATGAAAACATTATAAATAACTGGGAACTAAAAAGTTTACCTGTTGTCAAGATTGTATTAGGAACTCATCAGTCTTAAACATACAACAACAAATAAACACCTTTGATATTCCAAATTCAGATTGGCTTATACTTCAAAGCATTTTATTTCATGCTCAAGAGTTATACAGAATAATCAATAATTCCTCCTTTAGTTCTGAACCAAAATTAATTTCCATTATCCAATAAATGGTTTATAATCATAATTGGTCTAATTTAACCTCATTGCTCTATACAAACTTAATCTACAAAGTTAATTCAAAACAACATTTCTGGAACTTTATTGCTAAAGGTCATCAGATTAACCTTTCCTCTAAAAACAAAATTAATTTATTATATTCTATTAAATTAACTTCCAATCTACAAACTTGGAAGATTTTTTCATGGAAGTTCTAACACAGGGCGTTTTACACCCCCAATAGGATAGCTAAAATGGACTCTTCTAAACAATTGTGTTGTTGGAGATGTTCGCAGAATTGTAATGCTGATTGGCTTCATATATTTTTTGAGTGTATCAAAATAAAAAAATTCTGGGAGGAGATTGGAAATTTCCTTCAAGCTATTTTTTCAGATTCCTTCATACTAACTAAATCCATGAGTTTTCTGAATGTAACTGAAACAAATGTTATGAGCAAAAAGAATTTGTATCTACTATTGACTATACTAGCAATTGCTAGAAAATGTATTACAAGAAAATGGAAAACTTCATCTGAACCCAACTTTCAAAAATTTATGACTCTACTAGCAGAAACAATACATATGGAAACAAAGGTAAAAGAAACAAGAATCTTCCCTAATAAATGGATCAACAATCCTTGGAAGAAATTTTTTTCTCTCATTGAGACTTTAAAGATCTCTACATCTTCTTAGTACTTGGAGAAATTACACTGATTTTTTTTTTGTTATGTGTAACTACCTCTGTCTAACTCTAAGTTATTCTCATTTTTTTTCATGTAGGCCATATGTACATATTGTATATAGTTTGTATTTTATTTCATTTGTATTCTAGTAGAAATTATGTTTTGTCTTTTTGAAAATCAATAAAATATTTGGAAAAAAAAGATACTACAAATACAGCAGGTAGGAAGACTAAATAACATACAATGATTTTGGCAGTTTATAACTTACAGAATATACAAACACACAAAAATATAAGCAAAAAGTCACCACGAATACAGAATATCCTTGAAGTGTTTACAACCATGTTTAGCTCCTGCATTGCTGCCAGTTCTATATATTAATTTTAAATGTGTACTTTGTTTTTATGTCTGTTTCATACAACTCTTTATAATGTTTTCACTGAAGCCTTTATTTCTTCTCCAGATCTTTCACAAATTATTGAAGATGTTCACAGAGATATTGATGAGGAACTTCCAACATGTAAGTTTTTATTTTCATTTTGTTTTCTTTTAACGTAATTTATAGTAGTAGAAATCTTTTGTGAAGTTTTCACTGTGCTTTCCAAGCAACCCAACAAAAATCTGTATAGTTTGCCAGTGAAATAAAGTTGAGAGGTAAGTCCCACACCAAAAATAAATATACTTATTTGTGGCAATTATCACTAGTATTGTTTCTTATTTGTTTATGTTGTAATAAAACCTATTGCTTTAGTTGAGTTTCAGGCATATTATTGCTGTAGGTGAAATGCATACAAGTTAGGTTGTGGCCTAAGCCACTGCACAGCATTGTATGGGTCATTAGCTGCCAGGATATAATATGACTGTGATTCTGCTTTCAAATGCTGTGTGTGAAACATTTGAAGAAGTGAATCTAAATCTAATTATATGCATTTAAATAAAAAACAAAATTATTCCATAACTCCAGTCCATTTAATAGGAAAACAGGTCTCTTCTATAAATTACCTAGGAATTATTATAGATGACAATATTAATAACACTCTATCTACAAATTATAAAAAAAATCTTAAATACCATAAAACTACTCATTGACAAATGGAATAAATCATTCCTAAAGTTTGAGGATAGCCTTCAATTAATAAAGATGGTATTATTACCAAAAATAAACTATATAGCTCAAGCCATTCCAATGCTACCTAATAAAAAACTATTACAAAACAAATAAAATTATTTAAAATTTTCTCTGGTTCCCTAAATGAAACACAATAGCCTACACTCACCATATTAGACCCTGGGAAATGGGAGGAATTAATTTTCCAGACTTAGAGACATATATTAATGCTTTTATATTCAAAATAGTTTTCAACTGGATAGACCCAAAAAATTCATCAGCTTTTTCTGTTTTTTAAATGGGAATAAACTCACAAAAAATACTCTTTCAAATGATCAAATAAATAAATTTTTGAAACTATTATGTCTTAATTTACAATTTAACGTTTTGAAACCCACCAACCCAGTCTTCATAATCTACATCTACAACTCATTTATATCTTTCATAAACTCAAACTTAGACATTAATTTATGGTGGGAACTCTTAATTCCTTTCAAAATAACTAAAAACTTTCCCAACAAATTACATGAAAACATTATAAATAACTGGGAACTAAAAAATTTTACCTGTTGTCAAGATTGTATTAGGAAGTCATCAGTCTTAAACATACAACAAAAAATAAACACCTTTGATATTCCAAATTCAGATTGGCTTATACTTCAAAGCATTTTATTTCATGCTCAAGAGTTATACAGAATAATCAATAATTCCTCCTTTAGTTCTGAACCAAAATTAATTTCCATTATCCAATAAATGGTTTATAATCATAATTGGTCTAATTTAACCTCATTGCTCTATAAAAACTTAATCTACAAAGTTAATTCAAAACAAAATTTCTGGAACTTTATTGCTAAAGGTCATCAGATTAACCTTTCCTCTAAAAACAAAATTAATTTATTATATTCTATTAAATTAACTTCCAATCTACAAACTTGGAAGATTTTTTCATGGAAGTTCTAACACAGGGCGTTTTACACCCCCAATAGGATAGCTAAAATGGACTCTTCTAAACAATTGTTTTGT
This sequence comes from Protopterus annectens, assembly GCF_019279795.1. Taxonomy (NCBI): domain Eukaryota; kingdom Metazoa; phylum Chordata; order Ceratodontiformes; family Protopteridae; genus Protopterus; species Protopterus annectens. The sequence goes on along the minus strand of NC_056727.1, from coordinate 298,611,772 downwards.
TGGAGATGTTCGCAGAATTGTAATGCTGATTGGCTTCATATATTTTTTGAGTGTATCAAAATAAAAAAATTCTGGGAGGAGATTGGAAATTTCCTTCAAGCAATTTTTTCAGATTCCTTCATACTAACTAAATCCATGAGTTTTCTGAATGTAACTGAAACAAATGTTATGAGCAAAAAGAATTTGTATCTACTGTTGACTATACTAGCAATTGCTAGAAAATGTATTACAAGAAAATGGAAAACTTCATCTGAACCCAACTTTCAAAAATGTATGACTCTACTAGCAGAAACAATACATATGGAAACAAAGGTAAAAGAAACAAGAATCTTCCCTAATAAATGGATCAACAATCCTTGGAAGAAAGTTTTTTCTCTCATTGAGACTTTAAAGATCTCTACATCTTCTTAGTACTTGAAGAAATTACACTGATTTTTTTTTGTTATGTGTAACTACCTCTGTCTAACTCTAAGTTATTCTCATTTTTTTTCATGTAGGCCATATGTACATATTGTATATAGTTTGTCTTTTATTTCATTTGTATTCTAGTAGAAATTATGTTTTGTCTTTTTGAAAATCAATAAAATATTTGGAAAAAAAAAGATACTACAAATACAGCAGGTAGGAAGACTAAATAACATACAATGATTTTGGCAGTTTATAACTTACAGAATATACAAACACACAAAAATATAGGCAAAAAGTCACCACGAATACAGAATATCCTTGAAGTGTTTACAACCATGTTTAGCTCCTGCATTGCTGCCAGTTCTATATATTAATTTTAAATGTGTACTTTGTTTTTATGTCTGTTTCATACAACTCTTTATAATGTTTTCACTGAAGCCTTTATTTCTTCTCCAGATCTTTCACAAATTATTGAAGATGTTCACAGAGATATTGATGAGGAACTTCCAACATGTAAGTTTTTATTTTCATTTTGTTTTCTTTTAACGTAATTTATAGTAGTAGAAATCTTTTGTGAAGTTTTCACTGTGCTTTCCAAGCAACCCAACAAAAATCTGTATAGTTTGCCAGTGAAATAAAGTTGAGAGGTAAGTCCCACACCAAAAATAAATGTACTTATTTGTGACAGTCATCACTAGTATTGTTTCTTATTTGTTTATGTTGTAATAAAACCTATTGCTTTAGTTGAGTTTCAGGCATATTATTGCTGTAGGTGAAATGCATACAAGTTAGGTTCTGGCCTAAGCCACTGCACAGCATTGTATGGGTCATTAGCTGCCAGGATATAATATGACTGTGATTCTGCTCTCAAATGCTGTGTGTGAAACATTTGAAGAAATTGAACTTCTCCAGTGAAGAATCCATTTTGGTCATTATTTCGTCAAATACAGCCAAGCTATAGGTCACTAGTTTTACGAATAAAAGTCTTTGGTGGGATTTATAAATCTTGTATACCCTGGTCAAAATATGTTCCAGACTTGAAGAAATAAGGAAATAAACCCATGTGAATGCTAAATATTGGCTTGATTTCTACTGGGACATTACTGTTTAAAATGTGTGGTCAGAACTGAGCTTGGGGAATCAAGGTGCTACATTTTGGTCTTGTTTAAAAAATACATTGCTTTGCAAGCACAGTTGGATATACTAGCAAACACTTCAAATGATTTAACGATGCTTAAGGAAGAATGATTATGATGAATAAATGTTCAGCATTTGCTCTTTACAATAATGTCAATTGAATTGCTTTTACAAGCACAGTCAGAAGTGAAGGCAGGCAGCTGAAGCTGAAATATTTCTCTTTGTAATTTATGATTGCTGGAAAGCAATGTGCAAGATTTTAAAATTAAAATTAACACAGGAAAGCAGCATACACTGTCAGGTTAGTGCCTTTTGAACTAAAACATTCTTGCTTTGCAATTTGGTTGTGGGGAAAGTAACATTCAGTATCTTAAAGTGATCACTGGAAACAACATACAGCATTTTGCTGTTTAGAAAAAGAATACACTGCTATGACAAGTATTTTCAGAAGTGCTGGTAAATGGCAGAATCTGTATTTATATGATTCAGACAAAAATTTGAGTAAGAAACAACATATACAAATGTTATTTATATGAGAACTCAGTTGCATTACTTTAACAAGTAGGGTCAGAAGCTGTAGCAGACATAGGAAATAATTTTATTTGTGATCTTACCTGTAATACTCTTGCTTTGCACTTTATTTATGATTTGTGTGTTCCTTTTTAGCATGTCATCCAGTGACTGTCTATTTTTGTCCTCCCTGGCTGCCCAAAGAACCCATTTGTTCCCTAGAATGAGAACCCTATATATAGCTATTCCTACTCCAGACATGAGCTTGACAAGCCAGAGAAGTGAACTGTCATCCACATGGCAGTGACTGGATTTTATATATCAAGTGTAGACCCTTATGTTTATGCTGAAAGCATCCAAGGATTTAGATGAGCAGTATGCTAGCAATGTGTAAGTTTTTGCCTCCAGGTTACATAATCAAGGACCTTGATGCCCTTACAGGCTACAAGTTATTTGGATATTCAGAGCTAGAAACCTGGCCGACATGGTGGTGCATAACCAATTTATTTCACTAGATGTCAGCATTAGTAGGAATAATTTGGTAAGTAAAGGAATTAAACCTTGTAATAAATGTTCAATTTGCAAATGGTTGGTTTCCTCTTTTCCATTTATTAATAATGTTAGGTTTGTGTCTAATGGTATATATACATGTAATACTGAGGGAGTCATATATGCTCTTAGGTGCACCTGCAATTTATATTATATTGGGGAAACATCAAGAAGTTTAAAGGTGCACTTGCAAGAGCATGTCAGGGATATAAAAAATAAAAAATTGGATAGTCCTTTGGGTGGGCATTTCTTATCCCTGCATAATTCTAATCCTGAAGATTTACAAGGTTGTGTTTTGGAAAAGGTTGAGGTAGGCATAGGGGAGTGTGTAAGCCTAAAAGACAAACTTTTTAAAAGAAGAAACTCTTTTCATCTTGAAATACAGCACTTTAGAGCTCTTAGGGCTCAATAAGGAATGTAATTGGAGGTATGTGATTTAGTGGTAGTAATTGAATAATTGTTTAAATGTTTTTTAATTGTTTAATTATGGTATTTGTAGCTATTTAAGCTATGTTGTAAGTAATGTATTTTAATCTTGGAAGGCTTCTTTGCTGAAGCGCTAAGTTTTTATTAAATTGTGATTCTTTTGGACCTGTGGCTGTTGTGGTTTTGTATATTCCTGCATTTTGGTGTGTTGTATCTTTACAAGATATTTGGTGTCAACAAGGTGCTTTAATTCCTGATCACATGCTCAGAGATATTTCCCACCACTTCTCCAAAGAGAGGGAAGCATGCTAAGCATCATCATTTCTTTTCTCCTTCACACCAGCTTCATCAGGTACCCAAGCCACTAATCCAGCTCATGTCATCTGGATTGTAGTCAATGTTTTATTCCTTTTTAGATTTAGTAATTTTAGTTTTGTCATTATGATACACTAAGTTGTCTATGCATTCCTTATGTGTATATATATATATATATATATATATATATATATATTGTTTATCTACATATGTACACATACATTTAAATATATCATTTTTATACATTTGTATACATACATACATGCACACTTATTTATACTTACATAGATATTTCTATATTCCAATATGCCTTTTCATACACATACACATTATATTTTATATGGTGTTAGTGCACTATATATATATATATATATATATATATATATATATATATATATATATATGTATATGTTTATATTTACGTTGTATGTCATAGTTCATGTTTATATAATTTTTGCACAGTGTGACATGGTTTTAGCAGTTTTAATATATTATTATTAACTATGACTTATATACATAATATGTGTTTTAAAACTTATGAAGTTTTGAACCAGATATATGCATATTTTAGATATATTAGAGAGAGTCATTTTTAAGCATTTGTATTCAACATTGTATCTTTAAGACTTAATTGATAGCATGTGCTTCTATTATATAAGGAATGAATTGTTTTTGTGAGTTGTCTGATGAAGGGGCACATCCTGAAAGCGCTTACCTGTTTTATAATAAACTTCCTAGCTGTGGTACAGTTGGTGTCTGTTTGCTACTTTAACTACATTTATTTTACACCAGCTGTTTTATTAGTCGGCAGAGGATTTTTGTGTTTTGCATTCTACAAATATTTTATTCCTGTCTGACAAGATACATGGTATTGCTTTCCTTTGTGTGATTATGGGGAATCAACAGAAAACAGTTTTTTTTCCTGTTGATAAAAAACACACTGCTTTCAAAAGCACTGTAAGAGGAAATAGCAAACAAATACCACAGATGGTATATTTATACAGTATGATATACTGGATGTAATTATTAAACATAAATTATATTGCTTTCTTAAGTATGGTTAAAAGTGTTAGTGTACACTTAAAATTGATTTTACATGATTCAGAGAAAAATATAACTATAGACAAGCAATCTACATTTTGCTCATGATAAAAAATTCCAAGTACAGTACTTTTTAAAAATAATCTTACTAAACGGAAACATTTTCCATTGCACTTTATGATCACAAAAAGCAAAATATGCTGCTGTTAATCAAACACGCGCACACACACACCCACACACACACACACACATGAAAGAAAGGAATGCATACATACTAAAGAAAAGTTTTGTTAAATAAGATTATTTGCTTTCAGTCTGTATACACTGTGTTAATCTCCTACGTTTCATTAACACTTGTAAATGAGAGTGAAAGTAAAAGAGCAATAAAGTTGCTGAACTTCTGGATTACCTGACCCTTTCTTGTCACACTGGCCTTTGATGCTGAGGATAATTGCTTTTTCCAGATTTATGTCACTGAGTAATAGCTCACTGCTGGCCATTAGAGCTGCAACACTATATGCAAGCAACAGAATAAAATTCCTTGTAGATACGTGTGTCTTGTGGACAGTATGACAATCTCTGTTCCTGTCACAAGGTAAAATGATGTATCTCTTTGTGTATGTACTACAAGCTAGCAGAAGAAGTGTTGGATTATTTTATTTTATTTATTTTATTTATCCTTTTGTTTGCTATGTTAGTCCCACTTCACTGCTAGCCTCTTTTAAGTGGAGACCCAAGGTGGTATTTATTCTTTTAAGAGAAATTTGGCCAGGGCATCAAGGAACTTTCCATGCTTATCACTGTTGTGAGGAGGACCCATTTTGGAGGAGTACTTCTTGTTTTTTTTCCAACCACAAAGGTGGCCCAGAGAAACAAGGAGGCAAACGGAGAGAGACAGAGATGATGGAGTGGTGAAAGAAATGAAGGGAAAAGTAAATATTGAGAGCAGAGAATGTATGCAGGATTCCGAGGAAATGTTTCAAAGAAATTTGTTTGATCAAGATGAGTCAGCATATGATGGATGTATAATTACAGTCATCCAGTCTGGAAGGTTGTGAGGTGAGTTACTTAAAGAAATGGTGATACAGAGTGAGCCAGAAAATGAAGGAGATGTTTCTTGTGGAGATATTATGGAGAAAAATAGAAGACAATCCTGAAGAAGAGTGGCAAGATGGAAAAGAAAACATATGCAGAGAAAATAAAAGAATGCCAGAGCTGAGTAGCAGAAAAGAAGGCAGAAGAAAAATGGAAATGAGAGATGTTCTGGAACAGCTACATTCTGTAGAAATACATTAAAGATATTATTTGTAACTTTAGCAAAAATGGGAAGATTAACCATTGTAGTTTTAAAATGGAAGGAACAAAATATAGAATTATTATATGCTTATAATAAGTGTAAAGAAAGGAAAAGCTTATTTCATCAGCTTTTAGAATATGTAGTGATAAACAGGAATATTATAATAACAGGAGACTGTTATTTAAGAGGCAAGGGTAAAAAGAAAGGAAATGCTATAATGATAGAAGTTATAAGATGTAGTCAGTTACAACTTTGGGACACAAATTCATGGCTTTGCAAAACAGGCATGTATAGAACTGAAACAGATTATTTTAAAGTATCAGAAAGTTTAGTTATAAGAGAAGAGGGGGGTAGTGGAAACAGGATTTTCTGATCATCTTGCAAATGGCTAGAGATAAAGGAAAATAAGGAACATAAAAATAGACAAAGGAATAAAAAGGATAAATGAGAAAGCATGGAATGAAGAAGGAAAGAGAATAGTATTACAGTTATGCAAAGCTCATATTACTATGAGAACATTTTATAAAAACTTGTCTGATGGGTGTGTGATGCCCCAATACTGCCAACCAGTAATCAAGGAACCTCATTCCTCACCACTGGCAAAAGTAAGGGACATTCACTGAGAGGATAACAGGTACATGCACAGTATTTCCAGATGCAGCTGTCTGCATCGGGTGCAATTTCCCTTAAGAGCACACAGAGACCACAGTCAATCCGGGGCTGGTTTCTCCCTCTTTCTCCAGATCCCCAGTAAGACTCTCCACTGGCACAGATATATAAGTGAGATCTCAGCTGAGTGGCTAAGTCAAGACTTCTAGTACCCTCTCTGTCCAAACAGTGTTTCATGTCCCTGCCAAAGTAGCTGACATACACACTCTTTGAGGTTTGATTTACACATACAGACACACCTGGGAAAGGCTGGCACAGGTTTACTAGCTGCCCCCTTTTGCCCATATCATAAGCTAGTTATCACTGCCTCCCAGTCAACTCCTTATCAGTTACATTAAGGACCTTAACAAAGGGTGTCCAATCTTACTGTGTAATATTAATATTAATATAAATGGTAGTTTGACCAAGAGCAAGGCTATTAGGAGTGGCGTACACAGTAGGAGTGGTGTACACAGTGTCACCAAATAAATATGCAAGTACTCTCAAAACTTAACTATCTCTAGACAGATCAGCCACAATTAAATGTATATATTTAATAGTATATATTTAATAATAAATAATAAAAGAACAGGACAATACTAAATATATATTCACAGTGACATTAGAGTTCAAAATCACAGGAAATATTTAAAACACCATTGCAGGACAGTCTCAAATAAATAAAGAAACATATCTAGACTAAGCTTTGCTATATTCCTAACATAATTATACTGTTCCCTAGAAACTTCCTCAGAGCAAGGCAGTTATTGTGGTATATGATTCTTGTCAAGCCCAAGACAGAATACAGAATGCTGTGTCTCTCTAAGAGACTACTTAATTTATTATCTCAAATATTACTGCTTGGATAGCTTGCAGAACAACATTATTTCTTGCCATCTGACTCTATCCCAGGTGAAACTCTCACTGCTGGAAGCTAGCAGTATTTAGCATCTACCTGTGGAAATACATAGACTGCAGATCTTTGGTAGATGGAGGAAGTCATAAAATAATTGCATTTCCTTTATGATTTCAGAGGTAGTAATTAGTTTACTCTGAAGAGAATAGAGAGGGCTTCTCAGCACAGACCTGTGTCTCTTGCTGCCATAAAGTATTTTAATTTCAGCTGTTTTTTTTAAGTTATTCTCCTGTATTCCAGCTTCCACTGTTAAAATATATATATTTAAACAGCTGCAATAGTGCATGTACATTTCTATTCTCCTGCAGCAAGACACACTGTGGATACATTTCAAGCAGAAGCACTCTGCAGAATATCTTCTCAACACAAATGTTTGTACAAACCTAGTTTGATATACACATGACATACAGTTCTAACACATCTAATACATTTGTAACACAAACATCTTATATAAATCCTAAATAGCTATGCTGGCAGTATCTCCCTTTGTCACACTTCTCTCCCCCTCAAAGACTCAAACTAGTTTTTCAAGGGACCCTTGAGAAACATTACTTGAGAAGGATGAGCATATCTGGAAATACATTACCCCATACCCTGTCTTGAGAGCCCATCTGCATTGGCATTGCTAACCCCACTGTGGTGCTGCAATATCATATCATATGACTGCAACCCTAGGCTCCACCTTAGTAACTTGGCATTGTGCTGGCTGGCTTGATGTAGTCATGTTAAGGAATTGTGGTCTGTAACTACAGTGAATTTCTTTCTATACAGATAAAGCCAAGTTTCTGCAGTTCCAACACTACGGCTAGACATTCTCTTTCTACAGCTGCATGGCATTCCTCTATAAGTTGTACCCTATGGTTGAGATATACCACTGGGTGCTGTTCTTCCTCTGAGGAAACCTGGCTGAGTATTGCCCCCACCCCATGGTTTGGAGCATCCACCTGCACAACAAATTCTTTGCTGTAATTTGGACTGGCGTCCTCCCAAAGCTCTTTTAAATTTCTGGAATGCATGCTCATATACTGGGGTCCACACTGTCTTATCTGGCCTATTTTTCCTTGTCAGGTCTGAGAGGGGAGCAGCTATAGTGCTATCATTGGGACAAACTTTCTGTAGTACCCTGTTGTCCCTAAGAAGGCCCTCACCTGCTTTTTGATAACAGGGACAGGCCATGCCTGAATTGCTTTCACTTTAGCAGGTTCTGGCCTAATCTTACCACTCCTCACTCTATGTCCCAGCTAGTAGACTTCTGCCATACCCACCTGACACTTACTGGGCTTAATGGTCAACCCTGCCCTCTGTAGTCTGCCCAGCACCTCCCTGACATGCTGAAGGTGCTCTTGCCAGGAATGACTGTAGGTAGCAATATCATTCAGGTAAGCAAGGGCGAAATCTCCTGCTCCTGCTAGGACATAATCTACCAGGCTCTGGAAAGTCACTGTGGCATTTTTCATCAAAGGGCATCTCTGTGAACTCATACGAGCCAAAAGGAGTCACAAAGGCTAATCTATCGCTGGTGTTGGGAGTCAAGGACACCTGCCAGTAGCCCTTAGTAAGATTAGTAGTGATAAGATACTTAGCCCCACCCAGCTGCTCTAGGGCTTCATCTGTCCTAGGCATGGGGTAAGCATCTGACTCTGTGTGACTGCTTAATTTCCTGTAGTCCACGCAGAACCTGGTGCTGCCATCCTTCTTTGGTATTAGCAACACTGGGGAGGCCCAGGGACTACTGGACTCATGGATTACCCGCAGTTTCAACAATTCTGTATCTCCTCCCTCAGAGTCTGTAAGGGGCTTGCTTGATAGGTCTTTGGGGTCCTGTATCCCCATGTGCTGCACCAGGCGGGTGCACCCTGGTTCCCCAGTAAACATGCCCCCAAACCCCTGTAACACTGCTTGGATTTGTCAAACCTGGGTAGGGGATAGCTGCTGGGACATTGCAACCCCTTCCACTGAGGTGTCAATACAAGCCTCATTGAGGATATCAGTCACCAGATCCCCCTCAGAATCCTCTTGCCATCCACTGCACAAGGGCCTCTCTATCATAGTATGGTACTGTTTGTGTCCCTGCCTCCTGCCTAGCAGTTCTACTATATAGTTAACATCACTGACCCTCCTTACCACTTTAAAGGGTCCCTCACAAGCTGCCTGCAGCTTGTTGTGTCTAACAGGAATGAGAACCATAATCTGCTGCCGTACAGCATGCTTTCTAGCTCAAGCATTCCTGTCATACCAGACCTTTTTCTGCTGTTGGGCTTCTGCCCGGTTCTCTAGGCCATGAGATCCCTGAGCTTTGTCTTCAGGTTTAGGACATATGCTACAACAGACTCCTTGTGGGATTCACACTCCCCCTCCCACTCATCCTGAATCAAATATAGAGGTCCCCTCACTCTATGCTCATACAGCAACTCAAAGGGTGAAAACAGTATGGATTCCTGAGGCACCTCTCTATAAGCAAGCAACAGATGGGGCAGATATGTGTCCCACTCCCTCTTGAACATGGTCTTTAGTGTAGAGTTTAACCTCTCCATTAGACCATTAGTCTGGGGATGGTGTTTAGGTACTTCACCCCACGGTGCTTCCACAGACAAGCCGGAAGGTCTGACATGAAACTGCACTTCTGTCAGTCAGTATTACTTTTGGGAAACCTACCCTGCTGCTCCAACAAAGCATCTGCCCCCTTTTCTGTCTGAATGGAGGATAGAACTACTGCCTCAGGGTATCTGGTAGCATAATATAATACCACTAGGATATATTCTTTCCTGTGGAACTTGAGGTACTCAGAGGCCCCACAATATTCATAGTTACCCTCTGAGATGGTTCCTCAATCACAGGCAAAGACATTAAAGGAGCTTTGACCTTGTCTCCTGCCTTTCCTACCTTTTGGCACTGCTCACAGGTCCTGCAGTTTTCTGGAAATCCAAGGCCAATAAAAGTTCTGCATATAACATCTCTTTCTGTGCTTTATGCCCATATGGCCTGCAAAGGGAATGCCATGGACTGTGACTAGAACTGCCAAACAGTAGGCTCTGAGCACGAGCAACTGCTGTATTACCTCACCTTCTAGCCCTCTATCAGGGGTCCACTCTCTATACAGTAACCCTTTGTCCCAGTATACAGATTCCCCTTTTTCTTGACAATCAGGTGCCTCCTTGACTACCTCCCTCAAACCTTGTAATGTAGTGTCTGAGAGCTGTGCTTGTATCAACTCTCCCTTTGTAATCCTTCCCACCTTGCCCTTCCACAGGAAGTCTGGCATCCTCTGACAGTGGTGCCTCACTGTCAGCTTGGGTACTACTACTCAACTCTGCCCTTGCAGTCACTCTGTCCAAGGAAACATCAGTACCCACAAACAGCTGTGGCTCACCTTCAGTCTCATTGCTACAGGGTAGCTCCCTCTCTGAATTAACCACCTCACCAGTCCTGGCTTCATGTGTGCAGTCTGTCTGGTCCCCCCCCTCCCAGGCTACCTACCAGACCCACATGCTTGTCTCCAAGCCTGACTGCATGCACACAAGGTACTGCATTATCAAAATCATTCCCTATCAGGACATCTGCAGGGATATCCTCAATCACACCTACTTCCTTGCTTCCTTTTCCACCCTCCCAATTAAGGTGAACCCTAGCCAAAGGTATTTGGAATGGGGTCCCTTTTAAAGCTCTGACCGGAGTAGACTGCCCAAGCAAGCAGTGTTCCCCTTTAACCGTTGCAGGCCTCATAATGATTAGGTCAGAAGCTGTGTCTGTTTTAGCAGTGGCCTGTTTCACATCTACTAAGATAGGATATAACCTCTTGTGGTAGTTTGGTACCTTTGTTGTCTCCAGACAACTTACTGCTGGTGTTCTGTCATTCCCTCTTACTGGCTCCCACCTATTGTTACCCATCTTGCCTCTGTGGACATCTATATGCTACATGGCCCCACTGTTTACATTTAAAACATTTAACCCTTGATCCTGGCCATGTACCTGAACTAGTGGCTTCTGGTGTTACTGGCGGATGCTGTTGGGGTGGTTTATCCTGCCTGCCATGGGTTCTCTTAAACCCATGTGCAGCACTGGGTATCCCTTTCCTATGCAGTGATGCCCTGCTTGCTAGGTATAGGTCTCCCTTTTTCTCCAACTCATCTGCAGTATTACATTCTGTATCTGCTAACCAGATTCTCATGTCCTCAGGCAAAGTGCTAAGGGCTTGTTCCCTTACCAAAAGGTCTGCCAGCCCCTCAAAAGTGGTGATCTAACACCCACTCATCCATCTATGAAAATAAGTTCTTAACTCAGCAATATATTCACAGACACATTCATCTGCCTTGCGTCTATGCTCACACATTTTTTTATTCTATAAGCTTCAGGTGTTAACTTAAAACACTCTAATAAACAGTTTTTAACTGTATTATAATTTAAGCAATCAGCATGAGACAATTTAGCAATGGCAGTTACAGCTTTACCATGGAGTAAGGGGGTGAGGAACCGTACCCAGATCCCTTGGTCAGCATTATACTGTTTACATAGCCTTTCAAACATATGAATAAAACTATCAAAATTATCATCCTCTGTAAATTATGGAAGAAATTTACTGTTCTTTATTGCTTCTGGTGTTCATTTACTCCCTTCCCCATTACCTCCATCACCCTGGCGAAGAGTCAGCATCTCATTTTCATGTTGCTTTTGCCTCTCATTTTCTTAAGCTTCCAGATGTATCCGTCTCACTGCCATCTGTTTCTCCTTTTCTTCAGCCTCCAAACACCACAGTTTCTCTGTTGATTCTAGTTCCAACCGTTTAGCCTCCAGTTCAAGTTTCTTTAACTCCAGACAGATTTTTTTAAGTCTTTTGAGGCGAAGTCAAACTGTTCATTTTCTGGGAGTTGTACATCCCCAAGACCAGTCTGGTTGTTCCCCTGGTTGCTGGTCTGTGATGCAGCTGTGTTTAAGGCTGCAACCATTTTCACTTTAGTTAGGTTGGCATGCACCAGTCCTTTGTCTTGGCATATCTCAGCCAACTAGCTCCTTGTCAGCTTGCCATACTCCTCTGCTGACATCCTTCCCTGCTCTCCCACAATTATTAAACCAACACAAAATAAATAAAACTATTGTGATGTGAAACTCTGAATGTTCACTGTGTGGCTGCTTGAGAGAACAAACACCTTCTTTAGTGACCACTGTTTACAGGCTACAGGAGTTTAATATCCACACCACTGAATCCTAATATATGATGTGGTGATCCCACCACTGCCAGTCAATAAATATGTGACACCCACCACTGCCAACCAATAATCAGGGAACCTCATTCCTCACCACTGACAACAGTGGGGGACGTTCACTGATAGGATAACAGGTGCACATACAGTATTTCCAGATGCAGCTCTCTGCATCAACTGCAATTTCCCTTAAGAGCACACAGAGACCACATTAAGTCTGGGGCTGGTTTCTCCCTCTTTCTCCAAATCTCCTGTAAGACTCCCCACTGGTACAGCTTTAGAGCTTAGATCTCAGCTGAGTGGTCAAGCCAAGCTGTTCAGCACCCTCTCTGTCCACCTAGTGCTTTGTGTCTCTGCCAAAGTAGCTGACACACACATTCTTTGAGGTTTGATTTACACACACACACACACACGCGCGCACGCGCGCGCGCCAGCGCGTGCATGCACACACACACACACACACACACACACACACACACACACACACGGGAAAGGTGGCTATAGCCTTACTAGCTATGCCCCCTTCTGCCCAGACTATAAGGTAGTTATCACTGACACTGGACAACTTCTTATCAGCTACTTTAAGGCCCTTAACAAAGGGTGTCCAGTCTTACTGTGTAATATGAATATTAATACAAAAGGCAGTTTGACAAAGAGCAAGGCTATTAGGAGTGGCCTACACAGTGTCTCCAAATAAAAATGGAAATACTCTCAAAACTTAAATATATCTAGACAGGTAAGCCACAATGAAAGGTTTAAATATATTTAATAAAAAATAATAAAAGAACAAGACAATACTTAATATATATTTACAGTGATATCAGAGTTCAAAATCACAGGAAATATTTAAAAACAACATTGCAGGACAGTTTCAAATAAATAAAGAAAAGTATCTAAACTAAGCTCTGCTATATTCCTAACTATATCTAAGAGCATTATACAGTTACCAAGAAACTTACTTCCTCAGAGCAAGGTAGATGTTATGGTGAATTGTTCTTCTCAGGCCCAAGACAGAATACAGAATGCTGCTCTCTCTAAGCGACTTCTTAAATTAATATCGTAAATATCACTGCTAGGATAACTTGTAGAATAACATCATTTCTTATCATCTGACTCTATACCAGGTGAAATCCACACCGCTGGAAGCTAGCAGTATTTAGCATCTACCTGTAAAAATACATAGACTTCAGATCTTTGGCAGATGCTAGAAGTCATAAAACAATTGCATTTCTTTCATGATTTTAGAGGTAGTAAGTAGTTTACTCCGAAGACAATAGAGAAGGCTTTTCAGCACAGACCTGTGTCTCTTGCTGACATAAAGTAATTTAATTTTAGCTATTTTTCTAAAGTTAACCTCCTGTATTCCAGCTCCCACTGTTAAAATATATACATTTAAACAGTTACAGTAGTGCATATACATTTCTGTTCTCCTCCAGCAAGGCACACTGTGGGTATATTTCAAGCACAAGCACTCTAGAAAATATCTTCTCAACACAAATGTCTGTACAAACCTAGTTTGATATACACATGACATACAGTTCTAATACATTTGTAACACATGCATCTTAAATAAATCATGTTGTTATTCACAAATGACATATAATTATTTACAAAATTCCACATGATGGATGACTTTTAAAGGAAATATAAGCAATTTTTTTACAGTGGCAATATGATCTGAGAAAAGTAGAGAAAGAAAAATATAAAAGGACATATAATGACGCAATGGAAGATTTAGAATATAATGTTGCAAAGTGCTTTGACAAAAAAAAGAATTATATGTAAGAAAGCAGGACATATACAAGAATTTGTATATAAGAAAAAATATTTTTACAAATAAAAAAGAAGAAATATAAAGTTATTTAAGCAAATTTGTACAGGACAATGGTAAAATGTAAAAGGAAAAATAGAAAGAACTCAGGAAAAGATTATGAATATTGTAGTGCAATATGTACAAAAATGTTTAAGGAAAACAAAAAAGGTATGAAAAAATATGGAAATTAAAAAAGTTAACAGAAAAAGAGAATAAAGAGAAGAGGAGATTTTTAAAAATTAGTTAGATAACGTATTAGGACAAGTAAATATAGATTTAGCTACAGTGTTGGATGCAATAGGGTATGAAATGTATAAAAATTTAAGAGACTGGCAAAAATATATGTTTTTTAAAGATTTTAAATGAATGGCTAAATAAAGGTTTTATGTATAAAGAATTATGTAATGGAATACTTAAATTCACATGGAAGAAAGAAAATAAGAGTACAGTTAAAACTGGAGACCAATAGTACTGAATAATAATATTTATCAGATATTTATGAAAAAAATACAAAAATGTGAAACTAAAATGAAAATATTATGAAAGATAGCATATATAGTATAAAGGGGAAGGGTTTTCAAGAATTATTAATGATAGAGAAATTGTGGATGATATTATGAACAGAAAAGAAGAAGTGAAAATCATGATATGAGACCTTAATAAGACATTTTACACAACTGGACATAAGATCCTATGGGTAATAATGAAAGAATATAATATAAGCGAAAAAGTTAGGAAATTACATGTGTTAGCATTTAGTAATAATAAAGTAAAAATACTTATAAATGGCTGGTTAAGCCAAGATGTACATATGAAGAGTGGTGTAAGACAAGGATGTCCAATGAGTTGTATAATATTTGCATTCATTATGAATGTGATAGTATGTGAAATGAATCATAAAATGAAGGAGGTGGGGTTAAGAAGGGTTAAGAATTCCAGTTCTGTTAACATATACAGATGATATTGTAATAACTGCAAAAAAAATGGATAAAAGAAGGAATGGCTTGCACAAATGACTATCTAGAGATGATAGTTATGGCTTTAAATAAAGAGAAAGTAAAGGTTTGGGTAATGTAGTAAAGATTGGGAGTACATATTTTACAATGAATGAAATTTATGTGTCAAGTATAAAATTGGGAATAAAGATGTAAGTAAAATTCAGTGAGAAAAAAAAACAATAGAAGAAATAAAACATACTTGTCTTTTCTGAAGAACATATAAATTGACATTCAGAAAAAAGGCCCATTTGATAAATTCAGTACTGATGTGAAAATAGCATACTTAGCAAGTGTATTTATGTTGTCAACAGTATTTGAAAAGGAATTATTGCAGATAATTGTTTTCATTTATATGGAGTTATAAATTAAACCAAGTAAAAAGAGGAGTTTTGTATGTAAACAAAGAAGAAGGAGGATTGGGGTTAATTAACCCAGTGGTATACACTGCTTCCTTAAATTTGTAGAAAGTGTTAAAGTGGATAAATGAAAAATGACAAAGATGAGAGATTAGTAGTAAAATTATTTAAATATAAGTATAGTAAGTTTTGGGGTGTGGTAAAAACAGTACAAAAGAAAAAAAAAACATTGTATAAATGAGGAATTTAAATATTGCCAAGAAAAAATATTTTTCTGGAAAAGAAAAACTGATGATGCAGAAAAAGATAGAAAACTGTGGTATAAGAATGTAATGATAAAACATTACAATGCAAAACCATGGGAAAATCTAACAGATGAAAAAAATTAAAACTATAGCAAATGGTATAATCAGAAAGTAGAATGTCAAGATTTTTTGTGGAGACTGGTAGTAGATAAATTGCCAATAAAAGGAAATATGCCATATAAGAAGATGTTTACATTGTCATGAAGAAGAAACTATGGCACGTGTATTTGAAATGTAAACGATTAAAAAGTTATGGGAAAAACTATGTAAAGACGATTTTTGAAGATATAAAAGAAGTGGATAAAGTAAACATTAATATGATTAAAAACAGATATTATAAGATTGGAAGTAAAGAATATGTTAGAATAGATAAAAAGCTATTTTATGTTATATGGGTGATATGAAAGGAAAGAATGAATGAAATTATGTTTAATGGTAAATGGAGTTTAGCAACAGTATTAAGTAAAATCAGATGGTGGTTATGTAAAAAGGAGTGTGGCTCTAACATGGATAACAATTTAGTATGATTGTATAAACAGATCTGTACATGTATATGTTTGTGTACTTTTAAATATTTTTTAAGGAATAAAATCAAAGTCCAACCAAAAATGCAGAAAAAAGGCTGTCCAAATACCAGTAAAACGATCAAAAGTCCATCAGTAATCCACTTTATTGAAAAACGAACACAGGAGCAACTACCATTAGCGCTTTCGTCTTAGGCACAAGACTTCATCAGATACTCCATCATTATTTTACTAGTCTTTTATACAAACATCAATTAATTAACATTCACAATTAACTATTTAAAGCAACATCACCAAAAAAGTTAAAATGTCATATAAAACAATATTTTGTACTATATTGAAATTTAAAAACCACAAATATTATGTATGTGTATATATATATGTAGCCACCTACTAAAAATATTACCTAAATATTCTTAAATATTACTGAATATTAAATCTAAAAAACTTTGAATCAAAATTGTTAAAAAACATTTTTTGTATATATGTTGTGTGTATATTTATATTATATTACAAATACTTAAACAAATATGCAACTGTGCAAATTGTAGAAACATGTAATATAATTATACTGTAGAAGCTTTTTGTACCAAAACTGGTTTAACAGAAATATATTCATTTAATCCAGGTGGTGCATTAGACCTTAACCTAAGTTGCCATACCAGTTCTTTATTTAGTAACATATTTTTGTAGTCACCACCCCCAGTGTAATTTCTAATAACATCAATAATTCCAAATTTATATCCACTGAAAGTACTGCAGTAAATAGAATGTTTATATAACACACTAGAATCTTTCTTATTTTTAACGTCGTAACAGTGTTCGTAAATTCTATCCTTGAATGCCCTTTCAGTTTTACCCACATAATATGCAGGGCATTCATTACATACAGCCAAATATACTAACATCTTTGTACAGCAGTTACCTCTGCAGAATCTAACAACACTACCCATGCCATTTTCTAATTTAATACTACCTTCTTTCAAAATATTTGAACACTGTTTGCAACCACCACAGGGAACTGTGCCCTTACCATCGTATTTGTTCCGGGGCATATTTACCTCAAAAGATTTTTTAAGACTAAACCCTGTCCTAAAAGAAAATGAAGGTGTTGGCCCAACAGATTCAAACAATTCCCTGTGTGTTTTTAACAAACTCCAATTGTCCCTCAATATTTTCATAAAGGTTTCGGAAAAATCATTGTGTTCAGTTACACAGGCCCTGTGATATTTGTTAGTATTTTCCATCACCATATTGTAGTTATTATTAATCATATTGGATTTATCATTCAAAGGCCTACCTAAAAGTGGTGTATATTTGTGACCCCAACCTCTGTAAACCTCCCCCAACACTGTGTCAATAAAATCTTCTGGGTATCCCCTCTCTATAAACATCAGTTTTAATTTTCTAAACTCCTGCTCTAAATCTACAAACTCCGATGTCATACGAGCAATACGGACTCCTTGCCCTTTAATTAAACTTTTTTTCATAAACATGGGATGATTACTGGAAAAATGTAAATAACTATTACACCAAGTAGGCTTTCTGTAAATTTTAGACTTAAAACCAGTATCTGTTTGTAAAATTGTTATGTCCAAATAATTGATAGCCTTTTTGTCCCATGTGTATGTAAATTTAAAGAAGGGGGTGCTATGATTAATATACTCAACAAAATCTTTAACACTATCTTCTTCACCTTTCCATAAAATAAAAATATCATCTAGAAATCTGACATAAAGGCGGATGTTCCCTGAATACCTACTAGGAAAAACAAATCTGTTTTCCCACTCTAACATAACTAAATTTGCGTAAACGGGGGCACAATTTGCCCCCATTGCCACACCACTTATTTGTTGATAAAATTCTCCTTGAAAGTGTATGTAATTGTTATCCAACACTACTTCCATAAGTTCTAAAACAAGTTTAATGTTGTCCTGCGACAAAGTGGAAAATTTATATACACTCTCACTAAAATACTTTTGCCCCTCAGTTCTAGGTATGGTGGTAAACAAATCAGTGACATCAATAGTCAAAAAACTAAGCCCTTTCTCCCATACCTGGTGGGTAAGTTTACTCAAAAATTCCCAGGAATCTTTGATCAAATGCTTTGTTTTAATAACTATTTCCTTCAACAAATGATCAATGTAAACTGCTAATGGGTGTGTCTTGGAGCCCTTTGCTGCCACAATAGGTCTAAATGGGGGCTCCTTTATGTTTTTATGAACTTTGGGAATACCGAAAATAATGGGAATTTTAGGATTTTGCTGTTTCAAAAAATAATAAACCTTCCCACTAATCCGGTTTTCAAGCATATATTCCTCAAGAAGGGAATCAATCCGCCCATATGCTATATGAATCTCGTTCCTAGAAACTGACGAATAAACATTGGTGTCCATCAAAATGTTTGTGATCATGTTATTATATTCTTCAGTACCATAAAAAATAGCACCCCCTCCCTTATCTGGCTTCATGATACGTAATGAAGTGTTATTTTTTAATTCATCAAGTAACACTCTTTCTTTCCTAGTTAAATTATTTTCCCCTCTGTATTTTTTGTTGTTGTTGTTACCGCTGTGTGCTGCATAAATTTCATCAGTAACTTGTCTTTCAAAAATCAAAAGAGCAGGATGGAGGGGTGGATTTGTAATACTACCCCTAAAGGGGCCCAATACACTTCCTTCCTCTACTGTTTCATTATTCTTATAAATCAAGGCAAAATTAAGTTTTCTCAGGTATAATTTTAAATCAATTAAAACCTGAGCTATATCTAAACCATGGTTGGTCACAAATTTAAATCCTTTGGATAATAAAGAAAAATGTTCCTTTTTTAGTGTAAGCCCAATGTAATTGTATATTTTAAACCCTTTATATTCTGCCACTATACCATTAGAATCCACCTCATAAAAACTATGTAAAGACGATTTTTGAAGATATAAAAGAAGTGGATAAAGTAAACATTAATATGATTAAAAACAGATATTATAAGATTGGAAGTAAAGAATATGTTAGAATAGATAAAAATCTATTTTATGTTATATGGGTGATATGAAAGGAAAGAATGAATGAAATTATGTTTAATGGTAAATGGAGTTTAGCAACAGTATTAAGTAAAATCAGATGGTGGTTATGTAAAAAGGAGTGTGGCTCTAACATGGATAACAATTTAGTATGATTGTATAAACAGATTTGTACATGTATATGTTTGTGTACTTTTAAATATTTCTAAATATGAACATAGTTTGTAAATAAGATTTATTTTTGTATATAAATAAAAGACCCATACTGTTTTCAGTAAGTGCTGTGCGATTTTTTGCATACACTTGAGCTACCACCAAATCAAGCAGATGTGTGACCTCTGTTTAATGTCTCATCTGAAAGACACCACACTCAGGAGTGCAGCACCCCTTATGCTGCATTGTAATAGTCTTTCAACCGGGTGGGGTAATAGAACTCACAGCCTTCTGCACCAAAGATGAGTTTGCTGTCTGTTGCACCACTGACACATCATGATGGATAAGTTTCTCTTCCTCAGTTGCCATACATTGTGTGCTGAATGCTCTTACATATATTAATGGCTAGAAGGGTCAGAAAGTGGATTTCATGACTATATTTGCTGCTGAAGATAGTCTGGTGGAGAGCTACTCATGCACCCTACACTGACCCTATCTGCTATGTCAGAGACATGCAGTGTTTACTAACAGCCCTCTATCCTGTCCCAGCAGAGAGCCATACCATTCCTTCACCCTTTCTAACAAGCACGGGCATATTTTCCCTTCTGTTAAATAATAATAATGACATCAATCAGAAATGTAATCTTCATTCATTTGCGTTTTTTCCATGTGAGCTTAGTGTTCTTTACCATCTCCCTATCTAGTAGAAATTGGTGTGTCTTGTTTTCTGTCCACTTCCCCTGCCAGTGACTGGAGCCTCCACCTTCCGCACAGCCATTTAAATGATCAGAGCAATTCCTGGATTTGCAGCTCTTGTGGTGATTATCAGAAAAGTGCCCTGCCTTGTAGCTTTTCCTAGCAATGATAATACTGGCCTGCCCACTGCCAACTACCCCACCTTCATTTACATGCTGGTGACCCCTCTGACATTCTAGGCCTGAATGAAACACTGATCTGCTGTCAGTGGTACATAGTAGACACCTGGTGTATTCTGTTGACATAGTAAGGAGTATGTTAAGTAAAAAAACAACACAAAATTCAAAGTAAAACCTCTCGGTTGCCAAATCATTCGAGAGCATAAATATGAATACAACCAAAGAACCAAAGTATGTTAAGTAGCCATACCTTGGTGGGATATGTACGAGACTCATTTGGAATATCATGTGAGCACCCGCCACTGTGTCATCGCTACAGATACTACTTCTCTCCATCACCCTGTGGTGTGGTTGAGTCTCCATCACCCTGTGGTGTGGTTGAGTCTCCATCACCCTGTGGTATGGTTGAGTCTCCATCACCCTGTGGTATGGTTGAGTCTTGTGCTGCCCTGCTGCAGTACCTGTTTATATGAATTCTACCATTTTCTCTCCATACCATATCATCCTTACCCCACCAGCCAGTATATTAAAATAGACACCTTTGGGCTGGTAACTCGGCACATAAAAATCCACTACCAAATATTAGCGGACCGGAGTTCTACTGTGGCGACCCCTAACCGGGATAAGCCGAAAGACACACACACACACACGTTTAATGGTTGTTATGCTATTTCTCAGTCACCTTTTGAGGACCCATGAACTCTTAACACCCATAATTGTTATTATTTTTAGAGGTTCTGTCCTGCAATCTTTCTCATACAGGAGGAATGTCTTCCACTTTTAATAGTGAACCACTGTTTTGTTTACTGACTGGGTAAGCTAACCAACACTGAATTCTTTTCACCTATTGCCTTTACATAAGCAGGTTTCCAGCAATAAGTATACAATAAATGACGTAATAAAATAAATTTTTCTATGCAGCCATTTGGAAATTCTCATCAATGGTGTCAGAGAAATTAACACAGCTAATAACATTTTAGGAATTAATAATTTACTCTGTAGATAACATTAGAGATAAAATAGAAAGATCATACACATAGTTTAACTTGACTTTCTTTGGATGAGATGTTAAGTTGGTTGTGGCTCAGGTGGATGTAAAACATCTCAGGGCACTTAACAAAAAAAAAAAAAAAGTTCCCTGATCCTCTGGCCAATTTCTCCTAGTGATATAAATACTATCTAAGTTCATGCATGAAAAAAGGCAATTGACCTAGTGGAATTAACCTGGTCTGCAAAGTATAAACAATAAATAAATAATACTATCACTTTCTTGTGCAGCAAATGAGCATATGGTAAGGCATTGTAAATAAAATGCCTGATTTATCAAGTAAAATGTTGGCAGCTTATGAAATATGAATTAGTCTCAGGGCATTGTGAATACAGTTCTACTGTTTATTCAAAATTACTGAGCTGAGCAGCAACTTTTTGTTGAGAAAAACATGTTAGACATGTTAAAAGAAGTGCACTAAATCCTACACCAGGGAGACAGTTTTTACAATGCCTGGTCTCTTCATTTTCAATAGGTGCTGTGGGATCTTTTACATCCACCTGAGGTCTCACCAGCTCAAGCACAAAACAAACTCTTCTACACTTCTTACTGCACAAGCCTATTGAGATGGCTTCTTTACTTGCCTTCATATATACTGCTGTTTCATGTGGAAAGAAAAGCAGCTTCCTTGATTCAATTACAGAGAATTTATTAATCTCTTTCTGGGCTGTTACAAGGGAGTATGACACAAATAATGCCCATACATGTATAGCATACATTAGGCTAACATGGTTGTCACTAACTTGTTTAATGAACCTGTCTGTGCCTGGCCTCATTGTTAAACTGATCAAGTGGATTCATGTATGACATTTCTTTCTGAAACCAGTAGATGAGTTGTTTATATAGTCAATGCAGTTTTGTTGTACGTCGCATTTGGATTTCTAGTTTATAAAGTGTATAGGTGTAATTTATTTTTTCCTGCAACATATATGTTCTTGCGCTATAGCTGTTGTTATATTTATTCTTTTCTATCTGTACCTATATATAAACAAATACTTAAGTCATATATTTCGGGGGCAAGTGGCATATAACAGCATTTGTTTTTCTCACTTGTACATGATCTGGTAACAGGATTTATTTTGATTTTATTTGTGTTTTTAAATTTGTTAACTTTAGTAGTATAATGATTCCAAATGGACTAATTTGAGGAATTTCCCGGGAATGACATAATTTACATAGCTCTTCATTTAGATAGATAAAGTACAGTATACAAAGGTTGAAAAAGTCAGATATGCTAGTCATATATCTAGCAAACACATTGACAAAGTACAGGTTGCATTCAAAGAGTCACATACATTCAAGGATGAATGCAAAGCCAAGCCCAGCACATCACTGTAAGTCTGCATAATAAATGTAACTGGGTTATACATGATGTTAGTTTTGATTTAAATGTTCAGATAGATACTGTAGAATTATATGTGTTCTTTAAATGGAGTGAGGTAATTAGTCATATGTTTGAGAGTTGTAATTAAGAATCTTGTAGCTATATCAGCTGAGACCCAGTGTTTTTAAGTTTTATGTTATCACAGGTTGTTTAATTCAGGAACATATAGCCTGGGTTATTTACTGAAGAGGTAGTTTTTAATGTCATTTTATCGTCCATGCCTTAAGATGAGCATAGCCATAAAAACAAGAATGCATTGTTGTTGGAAGTTATTTGTAGCCTGTTGGAGGACAGTCACATTGGTTTCCAGGAGAAGAGCTGACATGGAGTTCTCTTGACTTGACAATCTGGAAATGAGTGTAAGTGACCTATGAAGTGTTACTATTTGTGTGTGACTGGAAGCAGGAGGAGGACGTTGCAGTCCTGGACTGGTAGCCACTTAGTACACTTGAGCACTGTGGAGTGATACAACATTTGGGATGAGAGAAGGATGCAGCTGCAGATTCAGCTACACATCTTCACTTTATTTTATGGTTCTGTTAGTTTTTTGGTATAATAACTTATTTTAGGTCTGTGTGTTCTGCAAAAACATGATTCATTTATTTGGAATTCAAGTGTTTAATATTACCTGTTTGTAGTATTAACAGCTATGTACCATTTCTAGTGCATTTGTTCTCACCTTGGTGGAGAACATTACATGTTATTGCTTGAAGCAAGTGCAAGGATGATATGGACTTGTCACTCATTTGGCTTGAATGCAAATAAGTAAGTACAACATTCACACTATTTATGTACATGTTTTAAAGCTTATCATTTAATAAAGAACTATTTTGGTATGAGGCACTGTGTTAATTGGCTGCCATTGACACACATTTAGTAATGACAAAACAATGGCATACTAGTGCTATTTGGTAATTAAGACTGTTGTATTGGTTTAAAAGTTAAGTAAATAAGTAAACAACACTGGCCAGCATTCACCGATATTTGCAAATGTATTTTGCCACTTTTATAAGATTTCTTATTTTGAACCTCACACACACATTTTAATGCACATATTTCTGCAGAACATCTGCTAAATGTATATGTGCTCTGCGGCAGACGTCCACCATCAAGATATTCAGTCCTGATGTTCATCGTGCATACAGCTGCAGTCATTACAGATGGGTTATCCTGCCGTCAGGCGGGTACTCGGTCGGCCGAATTCTAAAGTCTAGGTCCGGCGTCGGTTGTCGTCGCTTCTTCCCTGACATCAATGCGGCAGGGGTATAAAAGAGGCAGCCAACGCCATTTTCTTCAGTCTTTCTTGCCGCGCGGTGCCCGAAGCAGAAGCAGTTCGCAAGTGCCGGTCAGCCAGCTCCTGAGATTTACGAAAGTATTTCAGCCGAAGTCTTCTTGAAAACTAAGTACCCCGTTGGGGAAACTTTTCTTGCCTCAGACCGATGTCAGAAAAAGTTAATAATTTCATTTTATGTGGGAAGCAAATACCGCATAAGGATTTCCACTCTTTCTGTATACCTTGCTTAGGCCCAGACCACGACGTCTCGGCCTGCCGTTTTTGTGCTAGATTCAACAATTGCACTATTAAGTGTCGGGCGGAGTTCGCCCTTCACTTTTTTGGCAAAATATTTAATTATATTATGTTGTCGGATACTCCGACTCCAGTTTTGAGCAAAAAACGCACAGATAAGGACCGATATACGAGGTCCGCACCATCTACTGAAACCACGCTAAGGCCAACTACCGGTTCTCTGGTTCTCAGCGAGGCGCCTACGCAGCCCCTGAGTACTGATGACACTACATTACCGGTGTCTTCAGTACCCGAGGTCACAGGCTCCTCGGCCCCCATTCCTACTACAGATACCAACGCCACTCCTGGCGGGGAAACTCAGAATTTAGACAGGCCTGCCATTTCTCAAGGGGTCTTCAGGCCTTCCTCCTTCTCTATTAAAGCCTTCACTAAATCTAAAGCAGCCATGAAAACCAAAAAACAGGTTCCTCAGTCCCCCTCTCAAGGCACCATGCCTAAAAAGCAGATGCTTAAAATGGCTGAGGATTTGATTACGCTTATCAGGGGTTCTCAACCCCCCTCTGACAAAAGGCCCAGATTAGAGGAAGACTACCCTTCCTCAGATCAAGCTTCTATTACCTCAGAATTATCTGAGGACCAGGATTATGCCTATTGTCCATTCGAAGACTCTGATGCAGAGGAGTCTATTCCCTCAGTCTCCCCCCCTGAGGACTTCTCTTTTGGAGAAACCCTGCTTACATTGAGGGAACACTTTCACTGGGAAGGCCAAGATTACTCAGATTCCAAGAAAAGGCTCAGGGAATTTCTTCTGCTCCTCCAGCATAGGCCCCTGGCTATCCCTCCTGTTTTAGATATATTGGATGATGTGTACACAGAAGCCAGCCTTAATCCAGATTCTTTGCCTCCAGCTCCTGTTAAACCAGACAGGTATTACCGGGTTCCTGATTCTCACCAGTTCCTATATAAAAGCCATACTGCTGACCCAGAAACAATTTCACAGGGTCCCAAGGGAATTAAGGCCTCTACTGCTAAAAACCCATTACCTTCAGAGAGAGATTCCAGAGCTTTAGAAAGGTGGGGGGAAAAAGGTGTACACCTCGGCTACTTTAACCATGAGGGCATTAAACTGTCAGTTCCATATGTTAAAGTATCAACAGTTTTTGATATCTCAGCTAAAAAACAAGATGACACAACCAGAACAACCAGATTTAAAAGAGTTGCAGGATTTGTTGCATGGTGCAGAGCAAGTGGGTAAACATACCTTGCAGTGTGGTTTTGATGCTTTAGTGGCCTCATGTAGAGCTGCTGTTATGGGGTCTGTTATACGTAGGCATGCTTGGCTCAAAGAGCAAACATTACCAGATCATGTCAAAGCTAAATTATTAGATGCACCTCTTCAAAAAGATGTATTGTTTGGTGTTAAAGCTGAGGAGGTACTAAAGAAAATGGAGGAAAAAGCGAAATCAATGCAAACAGTGAAAGATTTCCTGCAGGTACAACCTCCACGTTTCAGCAGAAACTGGCCTTCAAAAAATTGGTCCTTTCCAGCCACGAACAGACCTCAAAAGGGCAGATACAGACGCTCAAGGGGTAGAGGGCAACCTCAAGGATCTTTCAGAGCCAGGCAGTGGCAAGCACCAACCCCAAGAGGTGGAGAAGATAGATCACAGTCTTTTAGAAAACAGACACAATGACTTCCCCCTACACCTGCCAAGCAAAGCTTTAATGGCAGCACCTTTGGGCGGAAAACTGACATTCTCAAAAAATTGGCATATTGTTACAAAAGACAAATGGATTCTGGACATTATAGACAGAGGCTACAGATTCCACTTTCACACCCTTCCAAAAATGACAGGCATGCCAAACCTGCCACAAAATCAAAGGGCAGAGGCACAAAAACAAATTTCAGCTCTCGTGGACATGAAAGCAATCCAAGAGGTACCTGCAAAAGAACAAGGTCAAGGGTTTTATTCCAGACTATTCCTGGTACCAAGGAAAGACAAAGATTGGAGACCTATCTTAGACCTATCCATCCTAAACACATATCTACAGGTGCCAAAATTCAAGATGCTCACATTACAGCAGCTTCTTCCCATGCTGGGCAAGGAGTCTTGGCTGGTAACATTGGACCTCAAGGAGGCATACCTGCATGTCCCTATCAGACAAGATTGCAGAAGATACCTCAGATTTCTTGCAGGTTCAACCCATTACCAATTCTCTGCATTGCGCTTTGGCTTATCTACTGCGCCCAGAGTGTTTACGAAATGCCTGGCATCAGTAATCGCCTTCTGCAGACTACAAGGGATACAAATCTACCCATATCTGGACTACTGCCTGATCCAAGCAGACAGCAAGGACATACTACTGCAGCACCTGGCGTTTGTAATAAAACTGTTGAACTTCCTGGGATACACAGTCAACAAAAAGAAATCAAAACTAATACCCTCTCAGCAAATAATTTTCCTGGGTGCCAGCTTGAATACAACCACCCAGATGGCCTACCTCACGCCAGACAAACAAGGGCAACTGTCTCAATATTTCAGAAAAATGGCAACTTTCACCAGGATAACTGCAAGGAAAGTCCTGCAGGCTCTGGGATTCATGGCATCTTGCATCCTACTAATCCCATGTGCAAAGCTGCATATGAGGAAACTTCAATGGTACCTAAAAACCTTATGGTCTCAACACAGCCACAGCTTGGAAGCAATTATACCACTCATTCCATGCCTTCAAAAGGAATTTTTGTGGTGGGCTCAAGCTTGCCAAAGAAACACAGGTCTTCCTTTCTGTGTACCTCAAGCAACTCAAATCATCACAACAGATGCCTCAGACTACGCCTGGGGAGCACACATGACAGATCAGTGCATTCAGGGAAAATGGACCTGAAAAGAGAAGCACCTTCACATCAACCAAAAGGAAATGCTAGCCGTGCAAAATGCTATTATGACCTTCAAAGACCTACTGCATCCAGGCCAGCTATTGATAAGGACAGACAACACCACAGTGATGTGGTACATAAACAAACAGGGGGGAACTCATTCATACCCCTTGTGCAGGCAAGCCATGACCCTATGGAACACAGCACTGGAACTGCAAATTCAACTACAGGCACAATTCCTGCCAGGGAAGGAAAACACACTGGCAGACAACCTAAGCAGAAATATGAAAGATCCTCACGAATGGAAGTTGCATCCTCAAGTTTTCACAAAGATAACTCAGGCATGGGGACAGCCAGACATAGATCTCTTTGCTACCCACAGAAATTGCCAGTTGAAAAAATTTTGTTCAAGGACCTATCATCCACAGGCCTGGAAAGTGGATGCACTTTCCTTCAATTGGGCAACACTGACAGTCTATGCCTTCCTGCCTCTTCCTCTGCTGCCCAAAGTTCTATTAAAAGCCAGAGCAGAGAGGCCGAAAATGATTCTCATTGCTCCAGACTGGCCAAGACAATACTGGTATCCACTCCTGAAGAGCCTGACACATTCCCCACCATGGACCCTACCTCTAGTCCCTCTTCTGTTGTCCCAGCACAACTACAAGACCCTTCACAGCCATCTCAAAACCCTAAATCTAGCTGCATGGAGAATTCCTTGATTTCCCAACAGATTCTCCTCTCCAAGGAGGTGCAGGATGTCATCTTGGAGGCCAGAAGACCTTCTACTAGAAAAGCCTACTCCGCCAAATGGAAACGATTTTGTGCCTGGAATCAAGAAAAGGGACAGAATCCTTGGGTAATAAATATACCTCAAATTTTACAGTACCTAGCTGAGATGTTAAACAATGGACTTTCCTTCTCCTCCATCAAGATCCATGCTTCAGCCATTTCTGCACAATACAACACAGATCCTCCTTTATTCTCTCATCCTCTCTTAAGACAGTTCCTCAGAGGGGCAAAGAATATAAAACCCCCAAGGAAACCACCAGTCCCTGCTTGGGACCACAACTTCGTATTGGAAAAGCTGACCCTTCCTCCCTTCGAGCCAGCTTCTTCAACAGAGCTACAATACTTGTCATGGAAAACAGCCTTTCTTCTGGCTATCACCTCAGCACGCAGGGTTTCGGAGCTACAGGCCCTCATGGCTGTGCAACCATTCATCATTTTCCATCAGGACAGAGTTTCCTTATGAACCAACCCTACCTTTATGCCAAAGGTAGTATCCAGTGTAGCTTTGAATCAGACTTTCCACTTACCTACCTTTTATCCTAATCCACAAAACAAAGGGGAAAGACTGCTACATTCCTTGGACATTCACAGACAACTGTGTTACTATTTGGACAGGACAAAGCCATTCAGGAAATCTGAGCAACTCTTTGTGTCCTATGCTGCAGGTGCTCAAGGAAAGGCTATTTCCAAACAGACAATTTCAAAATGGATAGCCCATTGCATACGCTTTTGTTACTCATTTCATGGAAAAACTGTGCCTGCATGCATCAGATCCCACTCCATCAGAGCCACAGCTACCTCTGCAGCCTTCCTCAGGGGGGTCCCTACCAAGGACATTTTGGAAGCAGCCACCTGGAGTTCAGTGCACACTTTCTCCAAGCACTATCACCTCCCACTATACTCTAAATCTAGAGCAGGCTTTGCCACAGCAGTCCTGCAGGGCATACTAACCCCTCCTAGTTCCACTTAGTGCCTACTACCCTTGCTTAGCTTTGGGATTCTACCCATCTGTAATGACTGCAGCTGTATGCACGATGAACATAGTACAATTTTGTACCTACCATAAATGTAGATGTTCGAGTGCTCATACAGCTGCAGTCCAGGTTTCCCTCCCTCCATCCCCTCTTAGGACAGGCCTTATGACAAATACCTTGTCATATAACCCTTTTGGGGTATTCTTTTATGGTGTATTTGCTTGCAACTACCGTTTTTTGATTTATCAACATTGCATCTTTGCATAACATTATGTTTGCCTTCCTTCTGGGGGCACCTGACATCTGGGGCAAGAAAAACTAAAGAAAATGGCGTTGGCTGCCTCTTTTATACCCCTGCCGCACTGACGTCAGGGAAGAAGCGACGACAACCGACGCCGGACCTAGACATTGGAATTCGGCCGACCGAGGACCCGCCTGACGGCAGGACAACCCATCTGTAATGACTGCAGCTGTATGAGCACTCGAACATCTACATTTATGGTAGGTACAAAACTGTACTTTCCTATGGCTTGTTTATGCCTTGGAGTCTTTGGCATTATTAATACCGTATCACAGCCTGCTGCAAAAACAGCACAAGTCAATATTTTACTCATATTAACGTGATGAGACAGACTGGTTCCTAAGCTGAGGTGGAGTGTGACAAAGAATTCACTGATATGCTTGCTGTTTCTGAGCCATGGCTGAAACAGCCCATGCAGAATCTTGATGTGTAACATAAACAGTGTGATGTGGTACTGTAGATGATGTTATGATAAGAGATATTTTTTTCCATGTATTGAGCATATATAGTTCAAATATCATGCTAGCAGAACCAAAGAAGTCAAGAAGACAGATCAACTATTTGTTTCATTTGGGTGCAGGGCTTAATTGTGAGTCATTTGTTGATTGCTTGTATGATTACAGGTGTGTGATTTGTTTGATTTTTTGTTTAACAGTCAAGAATGTGGTATCCTGGAGAATTATTTTTCTCTTACATCATCAGATCAATACGTTTACTAACAGTGGGTGTGTGGAGGCCATCTCCTCACAAAGAAGGGTGCAGTGGGATTTTGCAAAATGCTGTAGCAGTGAGGCAGTGAGTTTTCAATTGTCACTGTTTCACTGTCATTTCAGTACTCCTGGTACACTATAAACATAGCAGAGGGTAGGGCAGGATTTGACATGACTGTACTACATGGCATTCTCTAGGTGCCTTGCTTGGGAATCTCCCAAAT
Organism: Protopterus annectens; assembly: GCF_019279795.1. Taxonomy (NCBI): domain Eukaryota; kingdom Metazoa; phylum Chordata; order Ceratodontiformes; family Protopteridae; genus Protopterus; species Protopterus annectens. The sequence continues at coordinate 298,581,450 of NC_056727.1, read as the reverse complement.
GATTCAGTTTACTGTTACTGTGACTGACCCTTCCCAAAGAATAAGATAATACAAATGTATGTAAGAATACTTGTAACAATAGACCACTGAGATGTGGTCATACAGTAAGCATGTCCTCACTCAATCCCTGTAAGCAATTTGTACACAGTTATTTTTAACTGTTAAAACAAAACACACACTGGAGCCATAATAAATTTATCGCTTTCATCCCATTTATTACAGAACTTCTTCAGAATTACAAAATCCACCATTTACATAATTTCCTTTTATACCACAATTATTTCAACATCATGCCCTACTAATATTAATCCTTAAAAGGACATGTCAATATAAAGTTCACTCAACCAAACAGTACTATCACTTCCTTAACACAATATCTACTAATGAAAATCTATATATATAATGTAAACTTGTAATAATGTTCTTAAATTAACTACATTTACAATACATACAAACACTATATTCTTGTAACAAAAAAAAAATAAAAAATTAACATCATTTAAATAACTTTTAACAGAAACTTTATCATTAATGCCAGGCATTACATCAGCTCTTAAAAAATTTTGCCATTTCAATTCAGTTTTTTCTAAGAAGCGATAAAATGAACCTACAAACTTATCTCTTTTCACCTTCTCTATTACAAAAAAGGTGAACTTCTTAAAGTTTTCACACGTCACTGAATGTTTGGCTAACCCATTACTTAAATCTTTCTTCTTAATAGCCAATAAATGTTCCCTAACCCTGTGTCTTAACTTTCTAATGGTTTTTCCAATGTAGAAATTTTCACAGTTAGAACATATTGCTAAATAAACTAATCCTTCACTTTGGCAATCATATCTATCCTTAGCTGTCATAGTGTATTTTATATGTTTAAAATAATGACTTTGTACACCCATCATAAATCTACATTGTCTACAATATGTACAGGGAAATGTTCCTAAATGTGTCACAACTCTATTCTGGCTCTCATCTCTGTGCCCATTTTCCAAAATTTCTTTTAAAAGCGCTAAATGTATTCTGGCTCCAGTGTGTGTGTTTTGTTTTAGTAGTATTTTACGTTTTTGAGTTTTAAGTGCAGTTGTTTAGCACTGGTTGCTGGTGGTTAATATACTGGAATCTTTTATCCTTATTTATTTGCAAGGCTAATATTTCACTTGAAGTAGTAGTGAAATAATTTTCTATCATTTATTTGACAACCAAAGTCAGTATGTAAGTCTGTCTTCTTACAAAAGTTCTTTTTAGAACTGGTACATCTTTTTTGGTAAAGGATTGACAGCAGTATTGCCTTTGGCTTCTGGGACTTTTTGGTATTTCATCCGAAAAATTAAGTGGAATACTGTGTTTGGAACCTTCACCACCTTTGTGAATACCGGAGTAAGACAAACGTAAGTCTGTCTCCTTACAAAAGTTCTTTTTAGAACTAGTACATTTTTTACTTCTTGGTAAAGGATTGACAGCAGTTTTGTGTTTGTTCGGTACAAATTAATGGTGTATGGTGACAACGTTTACTTTACGAATAAAGAATAACACCTGGTAAAGTTTATTGTAACAGTTTCCATTTTCCTGAGCAGTCTGGCGGGTAATATGACTACTCAAGGCACTATACACAGTGATATCAGTGTATATCCGATGCCGGATTACGTTAATCTGCTTGCCCTGATGCTACAGGAAGTAGTTTGTAAAGCACAACACTTACTGGAAAGGATGAAAGGGAATGGAAGACAGCATTTGGATGTGTGCGAAGATAATGGTGATTGTCGCTCATCATCCGAAGAAGGGACTATCATAGCGGATGCTGTGTTTGATCACAATAAGCCTATCGTTGAATTTTTGGAAGGTACTGTTATTGACCCTTTTCATGATTTGTCCAACAGTAATGATTTATTGGTCAACCTACGACCTGACTTTAAAAATCAATTTCTCCAGTTGGAGAAAAAAGTTTTGAGGTTTAAAACCTTGATTTATGAAAATCAATATTTGAGTTAATGTGTTAATTTGTCAATTGTGCCTTTAGGGCTTAGAGTGTACGCCTTTCCTAATGCAGTTAAATTTGATAGCAACTTGTTTAAAAAACTGAAAGAATTATACAATAACATGGGTTTGGAAGTACTGAAAACGTTAATAAAATGGAACAAAGAACAGATGGACATTTTAAAAGATGACATCATTAAACTGGACAATAGTTTAAGGGAACATCCAATGATGCATTTCTATCAGTATATGTTTGATAATTTAAATAATAAGGTTAATAAGATGATAGATATCATTGTTATCAAGAAAAAGAAGAAATTATTGAGAGATTTGCAAGCATACCAACAAGAACAGGCATATATGGTTAATAATAAAAAAAGATATAATAATAATAATTTGAATGATAATAATGGAAAGAAAGAGTTTATTAAAACAGGTTCATTATACAGACTTGATTCGTTTTCTGATTCAAGTAATAAAAACAGTTTACAAGTTAATGACAATAATAGGGATCAGGTGTCTAGTGTTTTAAATGTGGAAAGTGAGGAAAATATTCCTTTTCCTACTCAAACCAGTGGCACAAGCAGTCCACCTCCAAATCAGGAAGCTTTGCTTAAGAAAGAGTTTTCTTTCTTGCCAGCAAGAAAAGCAAATACAACAGACACGATTTTAGATTTTAAACTATTTGTATGAAAGTTAAATCTGAAATATCTGTATCATGGTTTGCAAAATCATGAAGGTGGACTTTTTAGAAAGAACAGAAATGTTAACCCTCCATTAGTTAAGACTTTAAATATTTTTTTCTAATTTATGTGAAAATGAGATATATAAGCTACACAGTAGTGAAAAATCTGTCAAATGTTTGGAAAATCTTACTAGGGAGGAAGACCTGGCTTTAAAACAGTTAGCATCATATAGTGACATTAGATATATGAAGGCAGACAAAGGACAAGGGCTTGTCATCATGGATAGTCAGAACTACAGTAGTAGCATAAGGAGGTTATTAGCAGACAACGACAAATATTCTAAAGTGTCTAAAGATTTTGTTAGGAAGAAATTTCAGGAATTAGACATTATTTTATTGGATTTGTTATATCAGCAATACATTTCCATTGATTTGTTTGAATATTTGAATGTCGGACAACCCCAATTAGGGATGCTTTTTGGCATCCCTAAATTACACAAACATGTGGAGAATCCTCCATGTAGGCCCATTGTGTCTGCCTCTTTCAGTAAAACTTCAAAAATTTCTATATATTTGGATAAAATATTAAGTCCTATAGTGCAAAGTAGTAAATGGTATTTTAGAGATTCATGGATGTTTTTGGATGAACTTCGACATTTTGAGTTCCAGGGAAATGAAACCTTGTTATTCACATTTGATGTTTGTTCCTTATATACACAGCTATAGATCAAAATGAAGGAATATAGTTTATGAGGCTATACTTAAAGTGGAATGCAACAAGGACATTTTTGTACTTTGTCAGCTTCTGGAATTGGTATTACACAATCATTTTTTTTATGTTTGGAAAGGAAATTTACCAACAGTTGAGTGGGGTAGCAATGGGAGCACATGTTGCTCCCATCTTTGCCAATTTGGTCATGTGTTGGTGGGAAGTTACTTTTTTGGAGAAGATGGATTTATTTAAATATGTCAAATATTATAGGCGTTATATAGATGGTTTGTTTTTTGTATGGGCGAGTAATAATGAACAGCTTGGTGAGTTTTTCCAAAACATTAATCAGACAGTGGCTTGGCTACAATTCACTATAGGTGGTAGAGGTACAAAGGTTCAATTTTTGCATGTGGAAATTGAAATGGATGTTGTTAATGGAAGTAATATTTTTAGAAAGAAAACCTTTACTAATAATTATTTATATTTTGATAATTTTCATTCTAAGCACATGAAAGTTAATGTGTTCAAGGGACAAGCTATTAGACTGAGTAGAATGGCCAGTGATGACCATCAATTTAAAGTAGAGTTAGATGTCCTTAACCAGTTATTTATTAATAGAGGATATTCTAGTGATATTCTAGAAGAGGCATTACAATATATTATACAACATAGGAATGATAAATATTCGCCTGTACTGAAAAGTGGGTTTCAACAAAATAAATTTAGTGAGGATGCAAATAAGAATGATGAGTTGAGGCATGCATTTCCAATACCTATGAGTATTGATGGGCCTGCAATTAGGAGAGTTATACAAGAGAATTGGAAAATTATCTTGGGTAATGAAGAATTAATTAAGATTCATGGGATGCAACCAAATTTTATTAATAAAAAAAATAGAAATTTAAAACAAATTTTGGAAAATGGGCACAGAGATGACAGCCAGAATAGAGTTGTCACACGTTTAGGGACATTTCCCTGTACAAATTGTAGACGATGTAGATTTATGATGGGTGTACAAAGTCATTATTTTAAACATATAAAATACACTATGACAGCTAAGGATAGATATGATTGCCAAAGTGAAGCATTAGTTTATTTAGCATTATGTTCTAACTGTGAAAATTTCTATATTGGAAAAACCATTAGAAAGTTAAGACACAGGGTTAGGGAACATTTATTGGCTATTAAAAAAAAAGATTTAAGTAATGCGTTAGCCAAACATTCTGTGACGTGTGAAAACTTTAAGAAGTTCACCTTTTTTGTAATAGAGAAGGTGAAAACAGATAAGTTTGTAGGTTCATTTTATCACTTCTTAGAAAAAACTGAATTGAAATGGCAAATTTTTTTAAGAGCTAATGTAACGCCTGGCATTAATGATAAAGTTTCTGTTAAAAGTTATTTAAATGATGTTAATTTTTAATTTTTTTTGTTACAAGAATATAGTGTTTGTATGTATTGTAAATGTAGTTAAATTAAGAACATTATTATAAGTTTACATTATACATATAGATTTTCATTAGTAGATATTGTGTTAAGGAAGTGATAGTACTGTTTGGTTGAGTGAACTTTATATTGACATGTCTTTTTAAGGATTAATATTAGTAGGAAATGATGTTGAAATAATTGTGGTATAAAAGGAAATGATGTAAATGGTGGATTTTGTAATTCTGAAGAAGTTCTGTGATAAACGGGATGAAAGCGTTAAATTTATTCTGGCTCCAGTGTGTGTTTTGTTTTAGTAGTATTTTACGTTTTTTATTTTTAACTGTTATTTATTTTTGTTTTAAAGATCATAAGATCATAGGAAGTTACTAGGCTAATGGTTCTAGAGACTTTTTAAGCCTAGCCATTCATGTTCCATTTTTCCCAATTATCAATGCCCACAGGCTAGAATGGCTTTGATATATGCCTGTGCCTTAAGGCATCTACAGACTGCCCTTCTCCATAAGGGCCACAGGCAACAAGCCAGGGGTGAATTTGTGATTTCCCATCCATAGGTCCAAATTGCTTTTAATAATCATGATGAAAAAAAAAATCCGCTTCACGTGAATGGAGGAGTCTGTTCCAGAGAAGGGCTAATCTCTCAGACACATACATGTCCCAAGTACATGTTATATTATTGTACTTATAGTGTTATTTAGTTTTTCATTGTGACAGTATCCTACCAAAGTCACACTTGCTTCAATTTTGGGGGGGTGCACTAAAGGAGTAAAATGAAAAGAAAGCTTCTAGCAATGCTGGTTATATATGACTGCCTCCTGCACCTATGAAGGTTGTATGAAACAGTGATGTGAGACCAGCTGAGGCCTTCGTAAAGAATACAAGACTGCTGATGAAAGTGTGACCAATAGGAGACAGAGATAAGGTAGGTATAACTCAAATGTTCTGATTTACTGTTACAGTGACCATTTTTCAAACACAGATCTACCCTTATAGTAATTGTTCTTACACACAAGTCCACCTCCTGCTGCTGTTCTACTTTTGTAGAGTAATGACTATCATGACCTACTGGGACTCAGATTATCAAGGTGACAACCAATAAGGTGTTCCACAGACATCCCCCTAAGTTGAAAGCCCATTCATCAGCTGGTTGTACAACTCTGTACATATATATATATATATATAGGATAGGATAAAGGGTCTCAAACATCTGTCCTATGCTGCCCGACTGAAAGAACTCCAGCTCTATTCAGTCTCAGAGGTGACCTTTGCCTAACATACAAGGCCATGTCAAACCCAGATTTGATGAATATGCTTCACCTCAAAAAATCTAGATCCGTCAGAGCCACAAGGGCGGGAGACTTAAACCTCGACACGGCTATTAATAGGACGTGCTGGAGGGATAGATTCATCACCCAAAGACTCCCTATGCTGTGGAATAAAATCCCGGTATATGTGAGGCAGAGCACCTCGCTGGCCTTGTTCAAGAGAAATCTTGACCAATGGATGGGAGATCGCAGATATACCCCAGGGATTACCTCAGTGTCACTGCTCAACAGAGGCACAGCAAAATAATGGGTATAGTTCCCCATACTAAAGGGGTGGCGTAAGCCACAAAACTATGGGCTAGGCTTGTAAATGCCCTCGGTCAGATAGCCTAGTATGAACCTATGAACCTATATATATATATATATATATATATATATATATATATATATATGTGTGTGTGTGTGTGTGTATCTATATGGGTCTACTTCATTTGATCGAAAGTTCATTTGACATAAACTCATTTGATCGAAATTTCATTTGATCGAAAAATCAGTATTCAAGGCAAATAACAGGGATTTGTCCCCCTCCCCAAGGTCATGCGTCCCTGAAGTTGGTATATATAGTTAGGGGGGTGTGGGAGGGCTTCTTAAAAGAAGAAAATAACACAAAAAGTACAGATTTTAATCGAAAGTAGGTGGGGGTCTGTGCCCCCAACACCCCCCCCCAACTATATATACCAACTCTAGGGTCGCATGACCTTGGGGAGGGGGACAAATCCCTGTTATATGCCTTGAATACTGTTTTTTGATCAAATGAAATTTTGATCAAATGAGTTTAGATCAAATGAACTTTCGATCAAATGAAGTAGACCCATATATATATATATATATATATATATATATATATATATATATATATATTTATGGTTCCACTTCTAACCATCGAAATTTCAAAACATCGAAACTCTGATCATCGAGACCAGAACATCGAAGTTTGAAACATTCACCCCCCTGCACCCCCCATGTGGGGGGTTGCAGCCCACACACACCCCTACTTTAATATTCCAACTCTGAGACCACACTACAATGAAGTAAAGGGAAATCTCCCATTTAGCGCTATATGCAGAACCACTAAGCAGGAGATTTACCGTACCCTATCTGTAGTGCCATCACACAGATGGCACATAGAAATACACAGTATGCAGGGCACCTTGGTGCCCTGCAAAAACACAAACATTCTCCCACCTACACTTACCTTTTTCTTCCCCTTCAAACCTTCAATGTTTTCAAACTTGATGTTCTGGTCTTGATGACCTGAACTTCGATGTTTTTAACATTCGGTGGTTTGAAGGGGAACCAAATATATATATATATATATATATATATATATATATATATATATATATATATATATATATCTATATATATATATATATATATATATATATCTATATAAAGAGAGAGAGAAAGTGAAAGATATCAGTATATTAAAGCCATGCTCAATAACATTGAGTAAACAGTATAACTTGTATGCTTTCTTTTCTATGTTGCAAGTGAGTCTGGAAGCCATAAACATATTTTGCTCCTTTAGAGACTAATCATTACATTTCTTGCAGGTGCTTTAAGTCAGTGTAAGCCAAATTCACTGGTCTACTTATTAGCTTCCTCCTCAGGGCATTGGCATATTAAAAAAAAGTTATTTCATTAATGCATTTTCAAAGCACAGTTTTCATACCACTAAAACAGTGCAGCAATCCACTGAAAAATATTGAACAAACAAATTCAGACTTTTTGTTGTTATACTAGTTGAATCCAAGTGAGCTATTTTATCATAGCTCAGGACTTCATCACACTACGGATTAAAAGAAAAACACATTCTTAGATTAAATAGATATTCCAACATACAAATATTTTGTGATGGAAAATGCGGTTCAAGAATACTGCACTAATTGGCATGAAGGGCCTGACTCTAGATGACTTAATGGGACTGGCTTAATCCAGTTAAGGAGTAATTATGTTAGCCAATGCCCTTTTGATGGGGTGGTATCTTCACCAAATTGGAAATAGGAATCATTAATCTATGACTGCTTAGGAAGAGATGAGAGAGCTAAAAAGAGAGATTACAGTATGTATTTTCCTTAATTTAATATTTACAATTTTCAACCAGCCACACTGCTTTTATCATGTGTGCTAACACTAATGCTAACCCCAACTCCAACCTTACACCCTACTTTCCAAAAATACCCTTTCCCTAGTGATACATCTACAATGAAAAAAAGGATATACCTACCATAAGTGAAACATATGCTCAACACTAAAGCTATCAGCTTACCCAGTCCTTACTCCAGCCCTTACCCGCAAACTCTTGAACAAGCACTCCCACCTCTAACACATACCCACTGTCAACAAAATAAACGTTTGATGCACCTCAGTTCAGTTTGTCAATAAAATGAGCACAGAAGGATACATAGTTACACTTCAAAACATTTAAAACTCATAACATCTAAATTCAAAACATTGAGACCACATCATCTAAACATCTAAAACCCATAACATCGACTTTCATAACATTGAAACTTTGCATCACAAAATCAAACACTAAAATCACATAAAACTAACATCCCCTCCACCTATAAGAACACCAAACAAATGCACTTTTTACTACGTTTCTGCAGGAGGGCAATCCCCCCCCCTGCACCTGCCATGTGGGGGGGCTCTGCCCCCCACACGCCCCCGTGAATTAAATATATCAACTCCAAGATCGCACTACAGTGGGAAAATGTTAATTTCCTAACCCCACTGTTTCGCAATCACCATAAAGAATGTATACATAATGGCTATATCACTTACCTGTATAGCCTAAGAACCACATACAGAGTGGTAAAATAAACACTATATAAATAGTATAAATTCCTACACTATATAAATAACTATATAACTAAAAACTACAAGATCCCATAGTGTTACCACAAGACTAACACATTAAACTATAACATTTACATGTTTCATGATACACTATTCCATATTATACATTTTTGATGTTATAAAATTCGATGTTATGGATTTTAGATGTTTTGGGTTTTAGATGTTTTGAAGTGTAACTATATATATATATATATATATATATATATATATATATATATATATATATATACATATATATATATAGATATAGATATATATGTATAGGTTGGTTCATAGGTTCATAGGTTGGTACTAGGCTATCGGCCCTAGGGCCTATACAAGCCTAGCCATAACAATTCCCTGGATATTTCTTCCCACAATATTTAGTTCTCTGGACTGACATGATCCCCGGGGTGAATTTCCTATCTCCCATCCAGTCATCAAGGTTCCTTTTGAAGAGGACCAAGGAGGTGCTCTGCTTGACATTTATGGGCTCTATTCCAGAGTATGGGGAGTCTCTGGGTCAGGAACCTATCCCTCCAGCATGTTTTGTTCATTGTGAAGACAAGGTTTAGATCCCTGGAGTATGTGGCTCTGAGGGATTGGGATTTCTTTAAGTAGAGCATGTCCAACAGCTTAGGGTTTGACATGGCCTTGTATGTTAAGCAGAGATCGCCTCTGAGTAGACGATATGCCACAGAGTATAGCTGGAGTTTTTTTTTTACGGTCAGCATATGGCATCTGCTTTAGGCCTGTGATTCTTTTAGTGAGGTATTTCTGTGGCCTTTCCAGCTGTTGCAGATGTCTTGTGAGGTACATACCAAACGGGGCATTATACTCTATAATGGGTCTAAATAGAGATGAGTACAGTGGGACAATGACCTCCTTTTTTCTGGATGAAAAGCCCTTAGTGATGAGGTGTGCCACGTAGAAGGATTTCCTGACTGTTGTAGTGATGTGGTTATCGAAAGTGAGACCACTGTCCACCTGTGTCCCTAAGTCTCTCATCACACTTTCGATGTTTAGTGTACTGCCACCTATGTGGTTTTTCATGGGTACATATTTTTTTCCAAAGGGGATAACTATACATGTCTTAAGCTTGAGCCCATGGCTCTGGCACCAGGCGTCTGTTTCTCTAAGGTCCTTTTGTAGAATATCCACATAATTTGTGGATTCAATAATGGCTCCCAGTTTGCAGTCATCTGCGAACTTTGTTAGCCAGAGTCCCTTAGTGTTGGCCTGTACTTCAGAGAAGTAGATGCCAAACAAGATTGGTCCCAGGACTGAACCCTGAGGTACTCCACTTGTCACTTGTTTGGAGCTGGATTTGGAGTCAGCTACGTTTATAGTCTGGGTTCTGTCAGTAAGCCAATTGGCAACCCATCGAGTGATGTAGGGATTTATGCCCAGCTTAGTAAGCTTATCTGTGATTCCAGAGTGAGGGATGGTGTCTAAGGCCTTGGCGAGGTCCTGATAGGCTGTGTGGACCGCCTTACCCTCGTCCACAGCTCTGGAGACTGATTCGAAGAAGTCAGTCAGGTTCAGGAGACAAAATCGGCCCTTCACAAACCCAAACTGGGTGGGTCCAGTGTTTGAAGGTTGCCAATGTCTTTGTTCATAAGTTCCATGATAATGCGTTCCATGCCCTTGCAGATCAGGCTCGTCAGACTGATTAGACAGTAGTTCCTGGGATCCAAGGTGGATCCCCCCTTGTGGAGTGGGATAACTGTAGCTGTGCGCCACTCAGTGGGTACGAAGCCTGAGGTGAGGCTGTGATTAAACATGACACTTAGGTGAGGTGCCAGTTCATTTTGTAGTTCATGTAGTACACAGCCTGGGATGTCATCTGGTCCCATGGATGCTGTATTCTTAGCTTTGGAGAGTGCGGTTTCTACCTGTGTGGCCGTGATTACCGGAATTTGGCAATCTTTTGGTATTGAGATGGGCCCTTTAGGGGGTGAGAGGGGGGTGAAGATGTCACTAAATTGATCTGCCAGGATATTGGCAATATCCTTGGGATCAGTATATTTAATGCCATTCTGTTGAAGCCCAGAGCAGATCTGAGCATTACCATTTAGATTCTTAACATAACTATAGAATGCCTTGTGGTTGTCTTTGGAATCTTTGGCAATTTTATTTTCGTAACTAGCTTTTGAGGATTTTATGAGGGATCTCATTCTTACTGAGGCTGGTTAGGGAGTTTTTTGCATCCTGGGATTTTCCTCTTTTCTGCAACAGTTTCTTCCTTCTGTTGTATAGTTTGTTTATAGCAGGGGACCACCAGATTGGCTTCCTTTTTTTTGGAGGAGAGCATTTTGGTTCTATCTGGGATGGCATGATTCATGCATGAGTAGATGTGCTCGTATAGTGCTTTAGTGTAGGATTCTGCAGTTGAACTTTCAGATCCCATCTGCATGGGTGTCATGAATTGTGTCACTTCTGACTTCAGTAGCATGAAGCTGGCTTTGGAGAAGTTTTTTAAGGAGGTTTCCTTACTGGGGGGGGGTGGGGGTGGGGTGGG
>NC_056727.1:298552449-298564949 GCF_019279795.1 Protopterus annectens | reverse complement strand
TGGAGGGACGTCCAGTTCTTTGCAACGTCACTGTTGTCCCATATTTTCTCCAGTTTTTGATCACTGTCTTCACTGTGTTCCATGGTATATCCAATGCTGTTGAAATTTTTTTGTACCCTTCTCCTGACTGATACCTTTCAACAATGAGATCCCTTTGATGCTTTGTAAGCTGTCTGCAAACCATGGCTTTTGCTGTAGCAGGCAACTGAGTAAATGTCAGGAAAATCCTACTAGGACAGCTGTACTTTATTTGGGGTTAATCATAGTCTCTTTAATTGATGGCAGGTGTGTACGCAAGAAGACTAAATACTGTAGTTAAATAAAAAGGTGCTTCACAAAGTATTAGTTTATGGGTGTGCATACTTATGCAACCATCTTATTGTACGTTTTTTATTTTTTATATTTTATATTTTTCCCCTAACAGATTTGTTTATTTTTCAGTTGAATTGCACAGGTTATAGGTCACATTAAAGGTGGGAAAAGTTTTGAAATGATTTATTGTGGTCTCATTTTTTATATCACAAAAACTTGACATTTTAACAGGTATTTGTAAACTTTTTATGTAAGTATTGTGGGGTGTTTTATATCCACCCAAACTACCACCAGCTCATCCAGCTGGAGCCATGGTTTGAGATCCTGTATCTTAATGTTCTTCCCAACAAGTAGTAATATGCTCTTAGACACTGTAGATGTCATTCACAGCTTTATGTCTCTGTGATATATTTGCAGTCTTATTAAAATTATCTGAACTGACACTGCAGCATTACTTATCAGAGTGGTATATAATTTCTGTGGTTAGAAACAACATCAGGAGAAGACTGGTAGTAAAAGATGTCAAAGACTATTGATATATATACATGCACGAGGATAAAGATGGCTTTACTAAAAGTAAACTGGACGGTTACTGTTACCACTGTTCACATGTAGGAAAAACTACCCAGCTATTTGCTTTCATGGAAAAACACTATCTTGATATTATTTTTTTCATAAATACCTTGATATTTTTAACATTTACAAGTTTTATATAGAACCTTGAGTGTTGCACAAACATACTAGGGTAAACAGGCTGTTGGATAACAGGTGGATAATAAAGGAGGAGGAACAGCTTTCTGGCTGAACAGCAGGATCAAGCCAGCAGAGAAAATGTAACGAAGACTAAAATTACTGTAGTCCTCACAAGAATGGTACATAAAATGCATTTCGTCCTGTGGAGGGCGAAGAAGACATCATGGGAAAGAAGGGAAGATGTTGTTTATGGATGCACCTTAGCATTTGCTCCACCAAACAGTAGACCATTCATCATTGTGCAGGTGAGCAAAGGTTGGCAGTAGAACCAATCAGAGAAAAGGTGAAGCTGAGTGAGGATCTAATCTTGTAGGAGGCATCTGTTTTGGAACAAATGATCAAAAAGTGACATGGATGACCATCTTCCCTAAAGTCATGCCAACGAAAAATGAACAATCCATACTTTTTGATGAAGGACTAACAAAAGCCTGGAAATAAATGTAAGCCATGGTATTAAGCAAGTCTGTAAATCCAATAAAAAAAAAGAAAAAAAAAGAAAAAGAGCATGTGATGAGCCAATTCACTGGGTGGTTAAGGCAGCTATTTTAGCTACTCAGTCTGATCTGGCCTTGAAATGGTTAACCTAAAAGATATGTAGTGCAGAAGGATTTTGTGCTGTTCAGAAAGTTTTAAAATGCTGCTTGGTAAAATATTGTTAGAAAGTGAGTGGGAGGTTGAACAGACAAACAAGACCCTGCTGTGTAATTTTGCACTGCATGGAAAATGTATGAGTTCTGCTGGTGTTAACAAAGGCAGCTATATTTTCTATCCTGCTGTGTCCATATCTCTCTATTGGTTTATCTGCAGTTTGGATAACCTGTATATCTGAGAGAGAATCTATGTGCTGAAAGGATTGATGCTGCCTTGGGAAAGCTGCTTTTTTTTCAGCAGCTGAGAGTACTTAATCTACAAATAGTCAGACTACTCTGGATGTGTGCATATATGTTTGTCCTGACTATGAAATACTAAAAAGAAATGAGTTTCAGAGACTGCATTTCATTATAGCAGGTAACCAAAGTAGCTTATTATACGGTTTGAAAATCTCAATCAGATGAAGTGCACCAGAAATAATAATTGTTCTTTTCTGTTTTGTTTCTTATACAGTGAGGAACGTTTTTTTCATTAACAAGCTGACATAAGCATTGTGAGTTTCTTTTTCCTTCTGCTTAACCAAGCTGAACCACCACAAGCTTTGTCTTTCTCTTTCTCTACTGAATGCATTAGAATACATTGCTGGTTTAATGACATGAATTTGAGTTTTGTGAGCCTTTCCTGCAGGCCACAGGCATCATCCTTGCTACAAAGGAAAAACAAAAATTATGATTCTGTACCAGCAAGGGTTCAGAAATTTGGGGAAAGCACATAGTATTTAAGGAGTATGATGACACAGACATGTAGAAGGAAGGAGAAGGAACAGAAATTAGCAAAAGGTGCCAGAAAATGAAAGGCCCAAACTGTCAAGCCTAGCTAGTTCAGAAAAGAGAAGCCATTTCATAAACAAGTAAGGATACAATAAAGAAAAAGGAGAGGGGGTATTAAAGCTAAATTTGACACTCAGTTACCAATGAATGGCTTTGAGAATGCAGTGTGGCAAAAATAATACTTTGCTTTGGTATTTAACATATCCAGCCAGTAGAACAGCCCAGGATATAGGAGATGATCTCAGACCTTTCACAGAGGAAATGACCATTAAAGCAATAAAGTGAATATGCCCATGCTACTGGGCCTGGCTGGATTTTTGCATTGATGGAAATGGTAGTAGCAATGCCTCACATTTATTACAACTCACTGAAATAAGCTGCATCTCCTGATTACTAGATGTTCATAGGTTCGCAGGTATGTACTAGGATAATGGCCCTGGGGCCTTTACAAGCCTAGCCCACAGGATTACCCTGGCATAGTGCCACCTACCCTTAGTTCCCAGTGCCTCTGTCAAGTAGAGCCACTGGAGTTATCCCCGAAGTGAATTTTCTATTTCCCATCCACACATCAAGATTTCTCTTGAAGAGAGTCAGCGAGGTGCTCTGCTTGACATGTATGGGAAGTCTATTCCATAGCATGGGGAATCTCTGGGTTATGAACCTGTCCCTCCAGTACGTTGTGTTGATTGTGGTAATGAGGTTGAGGTCTCTGGAGCGTGTGGTACAGTGGGATTGGGATTTCTTTAGATGTAGCATTTCTAACAGAGCTGGGTCAGACATGACTTTGTAAGTCAAGCAGAGATCGCCTCTAAGTAGGCGATATAAGAGAGAGAATAGTTGGAGTTTTTGAGTCTGTCCATATAGGACAAAAGTTTAACGCCTAGGATCCTCTTTGTGAGGTACTTTTGCGGCCTCTCCAGTTGTTGCAGGTGTCTAGAGAGGTACATGCCAAACGGGGCATTGTACTCGATGATTGGCCTAATGAGGGAAGAGTAGAGGGAGACAATGACCTCTTTCTTCCTGGATGCAAAACCCTTAGTAATGAGATATGCCACGTAGAAGGACTTTCTGACCACAGTGGCAATGTGGTGATCAAAAGAGAGGTTGCTGTCAACCTGCGTTCCCAGATCTCTTATAACGCCTTCTGCGTTCAGTGGACTACCATCAATGTGATATTCATGGGAACCGGGTTTTTCCCAAAGGGGATAACGACACATTTTTTGGAATTGAGCTTAAGGCTATGGTTCTGACACCAGTTGTTGGTCTCAATGAGGCCATTCTGTAGGATGTCAACATCACTTGGGGAGTTAATAATAGCTCCCAACTTGCAGTCGTCTGCAAACTTTGTCAGCCAGAGTCCCTTCGGATTGGCCTGGACTTCAGAGAAGTAGATACCGAACAGGAGAAGACCCAGGAGCGAACCCTGTGGGACTCCACTCGTGACTAGTCGGCAGTCTGACGTGGAGTCAGCTACTTTCACACTGTGGGTTCTATCTGTGAGCCAGTTTGCAACCTACCTAGTGATACAGGGGGTTGATGCCTAGCTTAGTGAGTTTTGCTATGATTCCTGAGTGGGGAATGGTATCAAAGGGCATGGCCAGATCAAGGCAGGCTGTATGAACCACCTTGCCTTCATCCACACCTCTGGTGACTGACTCAAAGAAGTTGACCAAGTTGAGCAGGCATGATATACCCTTCACAAAACTAAACTGTGTGGGATCCAGAGTTTGGAGATTCCTTATATCCTTGTTAATTGTGTTTCCCTTTAATGAGAGACAAAACAGTGTTGCAGATGTGAATAATGACTTGCCATTTTCACCTTAGCTATAGTGGGAAATTATGGAGTTTCTGATAAAGAAAATCATTTTAGGACATCTGGAAATTAGGTGGTCACATCCTGAAGTAGCATGGATTCAAAATTTAGTCATTTGATGTAAACCAAATCGAGGTCTTTGAGCATGTAGGCAGGATATTAGATAATAAAATTTATTGATGTGGTTTGTTTAGAGTATAGCAATGTATTTGAAATACTGCCTTGATTATGTTAGTGGACACACTGCAACGTTTTAGAATAGCTCATTGTGTAGTGTAAGTAAAGCTTTAGCTAAGGAATAGGACAGAAAAGGTCATAGTAAATAGTGCCAACTCATATCAGAGGGTGGTGACGTGTGACTACCACATGGGTCAGAACTGTGGTCAATGTTTCGTTCTGTTTATAAGTACCATTGCAAAATTTCTAGAGGTTTCCTTTAAGTTGACGACTCAGAAATTACTGCATAGCAATGTGTAAAAAGGATGAGAAGAGACAAGGCAGCATCTAAGGAATGGGTGAAAACATGGCAGTTTAAAGTTAGTGCAATATAATGTATATGGACAGCAAAATGCAAAACAAGAAACTATTAAAGGAAGTTTGCAAACATAAGGGAAGCAGTAGTGGCAGTAAATGAGGAAAGGGGTCTGGGATGACCATAACACATAACCTAAATGTAAGCAAAGTAAGAGAGATGAGTAAGAATGGCTACCAACAATACTGGGATCAGTAAATAGAAACATAACCAGTACAACCCAAGAAAATGTTATCCTTCACTACTGATAATTCACAAGATCACATCTGGAGTATTCTTACAATTCTGTGGACTTTGTCTTCATGACAACATAGGCAGTGTTGAAGTATTTAAGAGAAAGGCAACAAAATGCTGCAAAGCCTACATCTGAAGGCATACATATAGAGATTATTAGGCACAAAAAATATGGACAAAGCCAAAGATATTGTGGGGGAGAAAGCCCCAAATATAAGGACACATTTTAAATATTGTTCTTATAAACTTAAAAAGTGACTAGAAAAAAGGATTTTTTATTTTACCATGCATTTTCTGAAGGATTCAAGTCTGGAACTCAGATGCCTGTCATTTGTTAGAGAATTCAATCCTCACTGATTTGCCACAAAAATCTAGAAAACTTCAAATTTTATGAGGAACAGACCCAAAACATGAGTCAAAAATCTGGGCATTCTGTCAAAATCTGGACAGTTGAGAGGAATGATATTAGGGCTTAAGATGTATTTGTGAAGCAACAAGGAAAGGTGGGAGGGAGTGATACAAATTTTGAACTTCTTTAAGGCTTTTATTTCCACAGAAATGGTGGTAGATCATTTGGTCATCCTAGTAAAGAAATAGTAGGATCAAATCAGTGCTTCGTTAATATGTAAGACACACACATGACTATTGCTATAGGAACTGGGGAAATGTACTGTTGGATAAGCGGAAGCAGGATATGTATCTTATACAGTAAGTAGGGAAACTGTCAGGTAGATCTTACCACAACTTGTGTATTTCTTTAAGCAACATAAAGAGCTATTGAATCATCCACTGGTCATCTGTGCCAGGCACTTGGATTCAGACATACTCCCCAAAAACTGCCTCTTAAGCCGGAACTGACATATCTCAGCTGGTGTTGATGTGAACCAGCAGTGGCTATTAGCTCCCATATTAAGAGGAATGAACAGCATTTTGCAGCTATCACCTGCAATGACAACATAACGGATCTGGTATTAACCAAAATTCCCCTAGGTCCGTCACCTATGAGTAAGTGAGTCTCTAACATTTTGTGAGAGCCGCACCATCTTCTTCACATCAAAAGGAATATGCAGCCCAGTCTTCATGTTTAGGAAATGACTGACTCTAAATCACAGCTGTGATATGGTAGCATCTCAGCTTACCAACCTTCTGGACCCCAGATGCTTGTCCCTGGGTTTCAAGATTTTTGGGACTTACTTACTAGATGCACAAAGAAGAATCCATCAAAATTTCTAGGACTCACATTATTTTGGCCTTCATAAAATATATATATATATATATATATATATATATATATATATATATTGCTTCCACAACTGTGGTTAGAAACTCTACTAATCATTTGAAATTTATGTAAAATGCATCAAGGAAAATTATCGCAGAGAAGCAAATTGCATTGTTCTGCTCTAGATCAAGTCAGTTAAATTATGTTCACAATACAGTCAGAAGTGCTATTAAACAACCAAAATTGAGTTTTACCCTAGATGAACTAAAACAGCCTTTGCTTTGCAGTGTATAATTCCTGGGAAGCAAAATGCAACCTATTAAAATGGTTATAGTGAAGCATCCTACAGTATGATGTTTTGTTTAAAAAAGTGTATTATTTTCACAAATTCTATTAGATGGTCTAAAAACAATGTAAAGTTATGTGCCTTGGGGTGGGGGGCAAACACAGGGAGTCAACAAGACTCATTTTACTTCTCATAAAAAAGACAGTCCTGCTGCTCTTACATGCTCTGTAAAATGAGCACTGGTTAACACGTAACGCTGATTTTACCCAAGTCGAGAGCTGAGATTAATTATTCTTTCTTTGCTGTTTATAGTCATGGGAAGCAGCATCAGACATTTTGATATCAATAAAATAAAACAGAAAAATGTCATTGTTTTCACAAGTACTGTCATAAGAGCTAGTGAGCAACTGAAGCTGATTTTACCAAATTCAGAACAAATAAGTTAGTTTGGAAGCAGCCTACAGCATTTTGGTCTTGATAAAAAAAGCCAATTACACCAGAAGTGGTAGCAAATAAATGAAACTCAGTGTACCCAAGAAGAACTGAAAAAGTCTTGCTTTGCAGTTTATGATTACGGAGGGACAAAGCAATTTGCTTTTGTATATTATTTTTACAATCACTGTCAGAGGGGGTAGCAGACGGTTGCCACAGTTTCAAGCTTTAAGCCATATACTTTCAGTCACATTTATATGGTTTATGGTTTATTGCTATCAAAGGTGTAGCAAGCAAATTACATTTTGTACTCACAACCTCATAGTGCTACCCCCCAACGCACACACACCTGGGCACCTCTTAAAAAATTCTTAATCTCGAAGAAAGAAACTATCACTTAAAAATGTATACTTCTCTCAAAATGCTGCTCCCCCAAACACTTAATAAATGTAAATAACTTGTTCAGTTGTTCCTGCTAAAGTTACTAAAAATATTGTTTTTAGATTAGCAATATTGCATCTGTTGTTAAAGGCATTTATTTAGACAGTTCTAGACATAATATGACCTGAGAAAAGCCATGTTAATATCATGCTCAGAAAAAAAATGTACTCAGTAGAGTACAGAGTTAGAGTGTATGTCTGACTATACCCTTTACTGCCATGCAATGACACTGTCAGTAATGATGGACTTAGCATGCATTGATGGCTAGCAATGAAACTTCAAGTTCCATGCTGTGGCCTACATTGCAGTGTAAACATCAAATCATTTACTGCTTGTAATATCTCACTACAAACTCTTTTACAGGCTATGTTGTCTCTTTTGCATGAAAGCTACCTTGTATTCTTTTACTAAAGTTTGTTGTACTTTTGCATGCACAAACCAACCAAAAACATTTTTTGAAGAGGACAAGCCCTCCTTGCATCAACCATGTGGGGACTTTGCCACCTCGCCTTTCTTTATTAAAAATATGACTTCTGTGGCTGCAAAACTGTGCAGAATAGTCAAACTCCACAGAGGACAGAACATTTCCACAATGCATCTATAGTACTTCAATGCAGAAAGGTAAACTGCACATACAATTCAACACCTTCCATGGTCCACAGGCCAGAAACACCAATTAAAGAAAAAGCATGAACTTATCTGCAAAGCTTAAAAATAACATTAACCTTGCAACTCATCTCGGGCTGGGGGGACAATGAAAACTGCAAACGCAGCTTTAGCTTTAGATCCCAGATTTGATTTTGCTAATTGCCACTGTTAAACAGCTGCAAACACAACCATGTTAATGGAAAATGGATCTTGAGATACCACTTTTGATTTTACTAGCTACTACAGTTTTGTACTCAAGAAAACTACTTGCTCACAAATCACATTTCAGAATAAGAAAGGCTGATGACACCAAACCCGTTAAGCTTCTTCCATATTGTGTGCTATACTTCCGAAGACTTTACCTTCTAAAATGTACCATTAATTTTGGGATGAAAAAAGCCACAGAAATTTCCAGAAAGCCTGTCAGCAGATTGGTATTCACATGGAACATGGAAGACCACCTAGAGATAATAGTTAAATCCAACATTAAAGTTTGAAGACAACATTGAAAGTAAAACCTGAACATTGTTTCTGGTGAAATTAAAGAATCATCCTTGCACAGAATTTGGAAGGGAGTTGGATTTGTGCATAGGAGTACCTAATGTGATTCAGAATAAACATTGTCGGTTGCCAGGATAGTTTCATATTTGATGTTTGTTATGTCTGATTTTAGTGTAGCAATGGAGTGATTTAATTTTGGCTGTACTAGTTACTTATCAGGGAATTATAAAAGACCAGTTTGTGTATATATTGAAAGTGAAGTAGATGTCCTTCAAATCTCTGATGTCATTTTACTCAGCAGCAGTAACATGGCTAGCATAACAAATTCACACACGTGCACGAACATGCAAGCAAGCGCACACACACACACACACACACACACACACACACACACACACACACACACACACACACACACAAAGTATTCTAGCAGTGGATGCCCCCATTACACACACATGCACACAAATTATTCAAGCAGTGATTGACCGTTGTGTATGGCATCAAAGAATACAGGACTCTGGTTAACAGTAAACCATAGTCCTGTAGATCTGCTTTGCATTTTGTAAGTAGACTTCCTCTCCATCCTTGGTGTTTCCCTGAAGTCAGCATTCAGGCAGTGTCTCATCACCTCTGAAGTCTCACAGCTGCCTGCCTTCTTTTCGTCCACATCACAATTCTGTTTGCCTGTTTCAGAGCGGTTTGTATTTCATGCCATGTACTCTGGAAATTGTAGTTTTACCTTTATTGCCAGTAACCAGGTAATGTACAATACGGACAGACAAGATAATGAATTTACACTCTTTTGCAAGAACATCTCGGTAGGTGGAAAAATATTAAAGAAATATAGGGGTTTTTGCATGGTTTGTTTAGGAAAAGCAATGTGAGGAAACCTTCCTGGCCAACATTCAAAAGCATTTGACACATAATACATGAGAATTTACATCCCTGATGTTTTCCAACAACAACAATGAAAACAACTCATTTTTTCATTAATCGCTTGAAATGACTTTCATTATTTTTGGCATTTTAAAAGAGCTGAAGTGCACTTTTGTAATGTGCACTTGTGGCTTGAAAATTCACTTTATTTTATCAAGCCTAAAAAGGGGGTTAATAGTATAATATACGCTGCATTAGCATGCCTCATTTTCACAGTCTGTTTATACTGAAGGCAGATGTTATATTATAATGTCCCTGATAAATTACATACACCATATTATTTCATGAAAAAATACAGTAAAGTGCAAGTTAAAGACATTGTTTTGCTTCATTCATGGGCACTTTATTCAAAAATAGCATATAAATTAAGATGAATATTTGCATAGTTCTTACAGATTTCAGTACTCTGAATGAATCAACCAGATGAACTGAACATTTTCTAAACTGTAATTGTAGGAGCATTACTAATACTGTATGGTAAATTAAAATTTAACTATGCCTTCACGTTCCTGAATTCAAACATGTAAGTAGGAAAGGAAGGCAAAGAGAAGGCTGAATGTAGTTTATATCAGCAGAAGAAAGGGGAGAGCAAGAGAGAAAGAGACAGTAGGGAAACTGGGATGGAGATGGAGAGAGGAAATGAGATAGAAGGAATTTGGAATCACTGACATAGTTGTTGTTTTAATAACACTTATATCAATATGTAGCTCATTAGGTTGGCACAGCAGCACAGCAAGTAACATTGCTGCCTCACTGATTTTAGTTGTCCAGTTTGATTCTTGGCTGGGGTGTCTTCTGTATGGAATCTGCATATGCTGCTTATGTTCTTGAGGGTTTTCATCAGGTGTTCTAGTGTCACCCCACATCCTAGAGACACGATATAAGTGCATTAGCCCACCAGATCCACCAGAATTGCCCACAAGAATATATACCATGCTTGAGTCATGTATGTATGTCTGTGCATCCTGTGATGGGTTGGTGCCCCATTTAGGTTGCATTTTGTGCCTTGCACCCAGTGTCGGCCAGATTAGTTTCTGGGTACCTGGTGACTCTACAGTGGATCAAGTGGGTAAGTGAAGAATGACTAAATGAGTTCAAATAATCTAGAGGCAGGGTCAAATTTCAGAGTAAGAAAGGCTTCCCTCTGTGTACAGTAGCTTTTACAATTCTCGGATTTCTCTTATTCATGTCTTTCTTTACTAAGCTTGTGAAGGTCAGTGTACCCAGATGAACATCCTACACTTTTAGTAAACATGCTTCTACTGACTGATTATCCAAAACTTTTATTTATTGTTACTCTTAAATGTTTCTTCATTCTACTGATCAGTGTTGTCATGGACATTGCAGTAGAGCACCTTATCTTTGACCGCTCTCCCCCACAGAAAAAAAAAAGTCCTTCAAATATTGCTGAGCCTTCTTTTGCACATCCATGTTTGAGAAGGAGTATAACACCCTTCGTTTACTCAGTATTACAAACTTCCTGTATGTGTGGGATGAAGTGCAAAAGTCAGACATTTTGGCTATTTTACCCACGGATCCTTTATTTGGACCCAGCAATGTTCTCACAATGCATTGCTCACAAATCAGGTTAAGTGGTTGGTTCTCCCCAGTGAAGCCATTTTCTAATAAATAATTAGGAGCTTGTGTGCATCCCACATATGGGGTGCCACAGCTTAAAAGACATCGGTGGATCTAAGTTGTATTTCTTGCCACAGAATATTATGGACAGTAGAGCTGCCTGGTTGGGTACATTAGCTTCACTTTGATGGCTACAGGACTCCTAGATCATCTGAAGGGGTCTACAAATTCTGTATAGTACTTTATGGATTATTATTGAAAGAAAATTAAATTTTTTGTAGCACTAGTTTGGGATAAAATATGGTGCCCTGTCATAACCTTGACTGCTATTTTTGTGTCCATAACCGACTGTCACATTTAGGCTGCTTTTATGCATGATTCCTGATGCGCAGTTTCTGTAATAGTTCTTCAGTGGAATTATTTTGGTTTCATTTCTGCATATGCCTAGACTTATGCTAGCAACAGGTCAACACCGAGACACAATATTTTATATCCTGTGATATACCTTACTATAGGCCTACCTATGAAAAAAGGCCATTAAGATGTTAAGGGCACCCGGGATGCATGACTGATTAGGTGAGAATGTTAAACTTCTTAAGAGAGTTCTCTTTGTTGGCATAAACAAGTAATGGGAATGGTTTGTTATGATCTACCCTCTGAATACATTGTCTGGTACTCTAGTGTCAAAGCAAAAACAAGTTATTTATTTTTCAGAGAACAGTAAATATGTAATAATAATAATAATAATAATAATAATACCCATTTGTTAACCAATTAAGCCTCCTGGACACTCAGTCCCTTTTCAGGGGCAACCCAGGAGCAATGTCTGGTTAAGTGACTTGCTCAAAGTCACACAGGGGGCAAATGAAGATGGAGGGAGTCAAAGACTGTACCACAGGGGCTACAGCTAATGGCCTCATCCCTCTGTACCATCTGCCAGATATTTAATATGAACACTGGCAGTTTTATTATGTGAATACCATAAAATAAAACATGTTTGCATTGTGTCTTGAAGGCCAGCAGTTATACTGTATATTCGGCAACCTCATAACCACATCCCTTCATTATTTAGTCCATTAAAATGACTCACTTCACAGAGATTTGGGATCCCTAAATATTTTAAGTTGGGAATGGTCTATTAAGTTATTATTGGCTATCTTATCCCTCTTTATTCCTTACTAACAATGTACCTGTCATTTCCTTAACCATCATTTCATGATGGAAGAGTTTTAGCGCAAGAAGCATACTGCATCCATAAGAACAGAAACAGACTTGCAGTATATTAACATTTTGTATAGCCACTAGGGTATATCAACGCCTCTGCACTGAACTGTGGGTTTAATTGAATCCAGGTTACTCTCTAACACATTCATTTAGTATATTGCCAGCTA
>NC_056727.1:298454949-298549949 GCF_019279795.1 Protopterus annectens | reverse complement strand
GGCACAGAGCTGAGTAGTACCTGTCTCAACTAGTTCTACTAGTTGAAATGGATGGGCACGGGTCATAAAGATAAATCATTATGTTACGTACATAATTTGCATTTATGATAGAAACTGCAGTTGAATGCCAGGTTTAAAAGCAGGAGTCAAAATAAGTATATAAAAAGTACAGGAAGATTAACCACTTGAAACTAAAGTAGTGGGTCAAGTAGCTGTACCAGTGTCATTACAGGCCAGGATGATGGGAAACTGTAGAGAAGGAAATATACAATTTATATAAGACAAATGCATCAAAAGTTAAGGATGTTGAGTAGCTAGTAGTGACATGCCCAGTGCTCTTGCAAAAAATAGAGCCACTGAGAACTATAAAAGACAAGCATTAGAGAGGGAAACTTGTTTAATCATGCTTTCAAGAAGTCTTAGAGAAGCAAGAACTTCCCCAAAAGGAATATAATATGACCAAACTGAATACTCATATTAAAGATCCTGATTTGGAAGCTTAGGTAATACATCAATGAGATATATTGGCAATCTAAGAGTTTATATTAATACTAAAAATATACATAAAAATGTGCATGCATTGGAATATATTTTGATTGTGAATAAAGATTTGATTTTGATGTAAAAAGCCAATGACGTGGAATAATGTTAAGACTAACTGAAATGATCAGTGTACTATAATGTGTGCTGCCTCATATAATGTATGTGAAACAGGTATATTTTGTAAATGGAAGAAGGAAGTTACATTTCTTTAAATCTGCTAGTACCTAGCTACAGGAAGTTGTTACAAAGTACACTTCATAAACGTTGTCAGAGTAATGACCTCGTGGAAATTAGAAATACATCCTTGGTGCCTGCTTTATTTAATGAACATCTTGCTACACATTCAAATATTCCATCTCCAAGTTCTTACCAAATTGATTAATCTTTGACTAGCAGATTGTCATGAGGTGTTTCCCCATATAGGATCATTGTTTTTCTGTTCTCCAAA
This sequence comes from Protopterus annectens, assembly GCF_019279795.1. NCBI lineage: Eukaryota > Metazoa > Chordata > Ceratodontiformes > Protopteridae > Protopterus > Protopterus annectens. The sequence continues at coordinate 298,548,958 of NC_056727.1, read as the reverse complement.
CTCCAGGATGGTGACAGACAGTACATTTCTGTAACTTTCAATGACCAAAAGCTGAATATATTTATTGCCAAACCAGTACAAGAGCTTTTAGCTTGCCCTTGAAAGTAAAGATGATTCACTGCTGTTTGTATGGAAACAGATTTACTGTAATTATTGGTCACCTGTTTTCAGCCAAGGGAAGGGGATATCAGAAATCATTACAGACTGACTGTCTTCAGTATTGCTGCCTATTGCTAGAAAGATACTGTTAATATAACACTGAATATAAGAGAACATGACAACATTGAAGTGTTAGTGAATTGTCATGTCTGCCCTGCAGGAAGCCTAAAAAACTAAAAATGGAGGATCCACTGAATGCATATTATAGAGTCATCATTACTGCAACCTATGATTAATGCTACTATATGGAGACCAGACGTTATCTGGTTTTCTTACAAGTATACAGATGAAATAGAAAGAGATGACTTAAAGGTAGTGATTGGCTTTTTACTGCATTTGACCGCCAGGAAGGAGCAGCTTTCAGTATGTCAGGGAGCTTTGCTTAGAAGCATCAGACTAGTGATTTCAGCCCATCTCTCTTTAAAATTAGAGGCATTTGGAAACAGTCAAGTTTTTACTGGGAAAGCTCACACAGACTCTGCCACAACTTGCTGTAAGGAAAAAGTTAGTTTGTTTTCGCTTTCTTGTATTTTGTATTGCTTCATTGCCTTCTTCTGTTTTGTACACTCTGATTAATTGTCTTTACACTGAGTTTTACTAGTATTCTGCTTTTAATTGAATATTTAAGCCAGGACAAAAATCACAGCTGTGTCTCTTGTGAGCTACATAGAAAATAGAAGAGGTTAATAATGGTTAACCACCTGTGAACTGAGGGTGGACCTAGGGACTAAACCTTCTATTTAAGGGATAAAATAAAACTGGAAACACAAAGGGAAGGGGAACAAGAAGAAATGGAATTAGGTCATACTAGTATGCCTGTTAGTTCAGGTTGTAACACCATTACAAATAGCAATGGTTGTGTGTATTCGTTTAACAACTTTCGTGTTTTTAATTATGCTGGTTTAGGTTTGGAAGAGTCTCATTTCATGTTATTTCAAACGGGCTTTACCTTTGTCCCTGCAAGCAAAAGACTTTAGTTGACATCAACCTATTCATTAGGAATTTAAATTTGAAAGAACTTTACAAAGACCATGATATTTCGCCTCCCCTTCAGACCCTGGATACTAAGACTGTGGTTTCCAGGAAGAGTACATTTAACCCACCCCTGCACCCAGTGTTGTCCAGTTTTGATGTTTTACTTGAGAATGAGTTGAAACATTTTTTTTAATTCTAAAAGATGGTCATGTGACAACTTAAGTCAGGAAGAAAGGGATGTTTTATATATGTTAAGTCACAACAAGGAGCTAAGGATTATGAAGCCAGACAAAGGGGGTGGGGTGGTGTTAATGACGCATTGGAGCTATATGGGGAAAATGTTAGATATCTTAACCAAAGAAGGTACACATTGTCAGGTCTCTAGGAATGAGACTGAAATACCATGCAAAAAGATATTATTTTGGAAGATAATCTCTTGCCAGGTATGACTGATACAAAATTGTACAATCTCCTACATGTAAAAAGACTGGTTATCCCAGGAATCTTTGGAATCCCCAAGGTCCATAAGAACTTGCAGACCTTCCCCCCACCAACTGAGGCCAATTGTAGCATCAGCTGGCTCAAAAACACAACCCTTGGCCATGTTTATTGACTATAATCTAAAGCTATTTTATGGACTACACCAACATATCTTAATAGAGTCTTGGGATTTCCTGACTAAGTTAGAGCAGGTTCCCTTTGATGCCAACTATATTTTCATGATCATAGATGTTAAAGATCTTTTCTCAGTTATACCCCACCAAACAGGTTTAAACTGGTCTAAAGACGTTTTGACTGAGTTGGATTTTTTGAATGCCAACAACTTTAGGCTGAATTTGGAAAACATGGAACTTATTTTGTACAACAGTTTTATCTATTTTCAGGGTGAATATTATAAACAACCAGACAGGGTAGCAATGGGTGCAGCATGCAGCCCAATTTTCAATAATTTGGTACCCATTTATTGGGAGACACATTTTGTGTTTGCCGGTGATTTTTTCAAAAATATTCGTGCCTATTACCGTTATTTGGATGACATTTTTGTGTTGTGGGATGGTAGACCTGAGTCAACAACAATTTTCATGAAACTTTTACACTCCACTACCAGTTTACTGTCCTTTACTAGTTCAGGTGACACTGAGCCCATTGCATATCTAGATGTACTTATTTCTAAAAATACAGAAAAAAGTGAATATGTGTCTCAAATACACAGAAAAGAATACTTTTCAAATTCGTACTTACACTTCCAAACTAACCACCCCCTCCCCAAAAAAAGAATATTGTGAAGGGTCAAATGGTGAGGGCAGCCCAGATGACTTCTAATGAATGGGTTCTGAGTAGGGAATTAGAATTTATTGAGAGCTTATTTTTGGCTAGAGATTATCCCAAACTTCTTATTGATAACATCAAGAAGAAAATTATGGATGGTTTGGGATTTAAATATTACCCATTGATTAGGAGTAAGCCTATGCGAACAACAATATTACTGCTATGACAACTGACATTCAGGAGATCTTGGAAATAGGGGTAACACAAGATGTTTACCCTTTAGGCAAAGGAACTTCTGGTACCAAGAATATATACAGTGTGTTAGGGTATAACCAAGATTCTTTGCAAATCAGAGAAATTATTCTTAAGTTCTGGAATATGTTTGCCATGGTGCCCAGCACTCTTTCAGTTTTTCAATATTCCTGTAAGGTTAGAGAGGAGAGGTCCAATCTTAATAACTTGTGTGAGCATGCATCATGCATTACTAACTTCACACAGCACAAAAATAAGGGTACTTTCAGATGTGGCAGTTGTGCACAGTGTTGGATGGTGGTCAATAACAGTGAGTTATTACTTACCAACTAACCTGGGTGTTCCACAAGGGTCTATTCTAGGCCCTCTGTTATTCTCCATCTTCATAAATGATCTTCACACTGCCATTCCTAAAGTCAACTGCATTCAATATGCAGATGACTCAACTTTGATATGTTCAGCCACATCCCCTGCAGAGTTACAGCTAAGGACCCAAACTACCTTTAACACGATAGAAAACTGGCTATCCAACCACCACCTACTACTAAACCCCAAAAAGACCAAAATGCTCATATTCTTACCTACACAAAAGTCCACCCCCATCGACTTCATAATTAAATCCAAAGATGGCACAATTATCTCTCCTGACCCTTCTACTAAACTTCTAGGTGTCACCATTGACACCCACTTAAAATATGACCTACACGTCAACCACCTAATCAAAACCATTAATAAAAAACTAGGTCCACTGTATAGATTAAAGAACTTTCTAACTCCCCTAGCCAAGGTAGCATTGCCCGTTCCCATCTTCTCTCTTCTCTTCTGTATGCGTCACCTCTCCTTCTAAATAACAACAAGTCCAATCTAAATAAACTTACCACCTGTTATAATCACATTGCCAGATTTGCCACCGGCCTCCCTTTTAGGACACATCCCTGCATTAACCTAACTCAGCTTGGATGGCTCGAACTTCCTAGTCTCGTGCTATATAACCAACTGATCATAGCCCACAAAATCATTTACGCCCCTGATAACACTCCCTCACTCAAACTTCCTAGTCTCGTGCTATATAACCAACTGATCATAGCCCACAAAATCATTTACGCCCCTGATAACACTCCCTCACTCAAACACCTAATTACCCTGTATAACAATCCACGACCACTTCCTCCAACAAGGTGCTCATCCAGACTTACAAAACCAACAACCAAGCCGGAGACTCTCTCCTGTCTAAATCCCTAGGTAAAACCTGGAACCTATTACCCCTGAGATAACCTCAATTTCTTCCCTGTATCACTTCAAAACCAAGCTCAAACTATACCTGGGCTCCAAATGGTCTTGCTACTGTACCAAGCCTGGCTAATCCTCACACTACTATATAAATTAGTTATTTATGTCCTCCATCTAACTATTAATCTCTTAGGATAGTAACATATAGTTCCTATAACTATATAATTAATGTCTTCTGCTGACTTCTTGTTGTAAATGATATACTGTTGCAAAATGTATTTCTTACTTTTTCAGGCAACCCAAACTTTTGTACATTTTTTTGCCTTTCTTTATGTTTTGTATGTACTACTCTTGGAGCTTTTCTCCCCGGGCCTCCGCTGAAAATGGACATATATCCAGTCGGACTATCCCGGTTAACAAATGTAAAATAAATAAATAAATAATAAATAAATAAATAAATATTTTACCAAGCTTGGATATGTTTATTCTTACTGATGGACACCACAATTGTGCCTATAAAAGAATAGTATACATGGCATATTGTACCATCTGTTATGTGTTCTATATAGACAAGACTGAGAGATGTCTTAGACAGAGAATATATGAGCATTTATATGATCTAAACAGGGGAAAAGTCAGCAGTGCCCTGTACAGATATCGTTTAGTTTGTCCCTCTGCCAAATTTAAATTCTGGATGATACAGCAAGTTTAGATTCCAGAAAGGAGTGGTGATTTGAAAACCAGGTTGAAATATCAAGAGATGATATGGCAAATGTTTTTTGATGCCTTTGTAAATCCTGGTTTAAATGACCACCTTTCTATAGTTCCTGCCTTGAAACTGAAAGCAAACATTTTATAACATTTTTGTTGTCATGTTTAGGAGATTCTGTATACTTTTGTAAATAATATTTGTGTACATATATTTTTGTAAATATTTTTACCAAATTGTGTTGTGCATATGTGTGTGTATATATGTTAAACAAGAGTACACAAGTTTCTGTGATGTTTCTTTAAATTTTCAAATATTGTGTAATTAACTTACAGCCACTCACATGCAGGTTTTGATTATTTTAACAGTTTGTTTGTAACGATACACCATTCTGATGAAGTTTATGTGGGTGAAAAGAAAGCGCTTAATTTGATGTGGATATTTTGTATTAAACTTTATACCATATTGGTTTGGCTTGGCTTTGTCTTTGCCTACAGGTGTATGGACCTTTACTGACTTTCTTTTCTGCACTGCTGTGGTGTTTTGGCATTTGTATTATTTACAGTATTTCCTGTGGTTACTAGTATAAAATAAAACATTTCAAAGCTTTACTGGACATGCTCACTCAGACTCTGCCACAGATTGCTGTTTTACAGAAAGGTTAGTTTGTTATTGCTTTACTGTATTTTGTATTGAGCAGTGAGTGTCTGTGAACTTTCCTGATTGGTCTGGTTGCTGTTCAAGGCATCTACCAGGAAAAGGCTACTACAAGCCTACAGACCCTTGCATCATATGGAACAAGGCAGTTGATCATCAAAGAACCTGTGTCATGCATCTCATCTTGAGATTGGTGCTGCTGTTTTGCTTCTGGTGAGAGAAGAAGCAAAGGAGCATTGTATCTTAGCAGTGTGAAGTTGTGGTGAGACCAACACTAGTAGTAGTCAGGCAATAGCCATTCAGGTGAATCCCCTCTTTTTATTATTACTGACAAAGCTAATTATTTCTTTTCAGTAAGTACTGCTTGATTTGCTGCTGTTTAAACTAACTTCAAAATACCTCCCCAAATATTTCATCAATTAATCACCAGGGTCTACTTATCAGTTTCCCCTCACATGTTTGGCAGTGCCATCTATAAAAGCGGATACCTTGAGTTCACATTTTTACTATAAAAGTACCCGTGAAATTTCACCAATACCTAATTGCTCACAAGGCAACTAGTTTGCAGTGACATGCACTGCCCCCGGAGTTACAAATCATATACTCCTGACATTGCTTTATATTTTCAGTCCAGCTGTCTAATCAGTAAAATGGAGTCTGTTGCCATGGATATAAATTTTCCCACTATCTCTTTTACCAGCTTGATGGCTTTGGGCATCTTGAGGCAATGTAGAAATTCCCTCATGTTTACTGACAACCAGTTAATTCTCAAACAACCTGATATGGTATGTGAGAGATGTGTTTACACAATGTCACTGGAGGCAAAGCTCTCACATAAAAGTACCCCTAATGTCAATAAGGTTGTCAGCAGTACACACACTGCACCCATCACACACACAGACACAGCAGACATACAGACCCACATTATGCTGAGGCACTTAAATGTAACATTTTAAACCCCAGAGACCTCCTAAATGAAGTAAACATAACAAATACCCTCAGAATTCCCAAATACACTCTTTTAAAACAACATCCAGATCAACACATACAGCCACATCTCATGGAGCTTTTACTTCTAAGCCCATAAGGTAAGCCACCACACAATCCAACATTCTGGTCACTGGAGACTCCATTGTGAGACACATTGATGTCCCTCTCACCAGGCAGAATAAAGAAAAAGTCATGGTCAGTTGCTTATCTGGGGCTAGGATCCACCACATTACGCACACACTCAGGTTATTAGACCACAACTACCAATATGACTCAGTCATAGTCCATGTGGGTGTAAATGACCTGAGACATACCTCCCCAGACTATATGAAGAGAGACATCATGGAGCTCTTTGAATATGTTTCTCAGGCTGGTATGAGTCTAGCATTGAGCAGCATTTGAACTTTTTCCAAGGATGATGCCACAACACAAACAGAAGATGACTGACTTTAATAACTGTCTTAGTTTTTGGTGTCATTCTAAGGGGGTACAATATTTGTCATCATGGAAGGAGATGGTCAACAGACCACACTGCTTTGCCAGCGATGGTCTGCAACTCTCCCCTCTAGGCTTTTGAATATTAGCTAAATTATTGCCCTGATGTTTGGCTAACCTTCCACTTATGCTGTGCTGATGATGCCATAAGAAAGCTGAAACATGAATGGCCACAGCTAGTGGGATTTGGCTTTATTGACTTGAATTTGTCCATTAATAGACTTAAAAAGAAAAAAGTCATGGACATTCAGAATTGCCATGTAGCTAAAATGCCTGATATACTTATAGGGACATTTTCTTATATCCCATGTTGGCTCTAATACAAGAGGTTTAACAAATCACACAGACTTTTTGGTACTGACGTATTAGCACATCCACATTCCAAATGTGTCATAACCTCCTATCCTGTCATTCAGTCTGATTTCTTTGAAGTTACAACCACTGTGGCAGAATTTTTTTTTTGTTGCCTTATAAAAAGATTTGGACAGCAATTTCCAATTTTCTTGCTATATCTGAAATGTTTGTTCCCCTATGGTTTGCATTTCGAATACGCAGCAGGAATATTAAAAATGTTGTCCAAAAAGTCATCATTTCGACGGACAGCATATACATCAGTGGGTTCCCATGTGCTCATTTTACTTTACTTTTGATGTCTGAATAATGGCCAATTCACCAGTTCACTTTTTCTGTGTCACTGTATTTGAGTAATAGGACACCAGAGTTTTACAAAGTTGTTGCCCCCCCACCCCCATCCAGTGACTCCAATCTCAGTTAAATAAATATTGTGGTAGCGAGAAGAAATCTCAGACAATCCTGCTTAGTACCGTTAAATCAAGTGCAAAGAAAATGACTACTTTATCAAAAATACAGATAACATGCTGGCGAGAATGCGTGGTTGCGAAAACAGAAATAACAGGCTGGCGAGAAAGCACGGTTGCGATAATATGTAAATACTGATTTTTCTTTTGGTTTTTGCTGATTGTTTTTTCTATGTGAACTTTTTACTCTTCAATTTGGTTTGTTTTGGGATATGTTGCAGACACCCTAATGATTATGTTGTTCAGCTGGGTATGACAACCCTGTGTTTCAATAGGTTAGACAAACATTCCACTTATGCTGTGCTAATGATGCCATAAGGCTGAAAGCTGCATCTCCACAGCTAGTGGGGTTTGGCTTTGTTGGCCTGAATTTGTCCATTAACAGAATTAAATAGAAAAAAGTCATGGACATTCAGAATTGCCATATACCTGAAACACCTGATGCCTTTAAAGGGTCATTTGCATATATCCCATGTTATCTCTAATAAAAGAGGTTTTTAGGAATCACACAGTAGAAATTCTAGCTATGCTGGTTATAATAGATACATAAAGCCAGATTATTTGAGAAGAACTTGAATCCTCAGACTTTTTTTGTATGCCACTAAGTGATGAAAGGTTATGTGCTTAGGTGTTTGCATGTACTTGGGTATTTGGTTATAGACTGCGGAGATTTGTATTGACAGGCACTGTACCTATGCATTGAAAGAGGGATTCATTTTCAACATTAAGGTCCTAAAGAGACTGAAACTGAGATTAGCTCCAACTTGGAGGTACACCCTTTTGTTGATGTTGACCTTTTTTGTTACATTTATAGGTACACAAAAATGTGTCTTCCGCCAGGAAAACTAGTAGCCAAATATGGATTTCAGTTTTAAGTTGTTACTTTACTTTTTATAATCTGAATTGAATAAGTGAGTCAGTGGGTGTTGTTTGTCATATTAAATAGTTTATTTCTGGGCAAGGACAAAGACATCCACAATGAAAGGACTTAAATTGCTAGATTTCTTTTCTGTATTTTTTAAAGCAACAAAACCAGTGAATATTATTCCTAATGAGTATATGTTGATATAGGAAATAAGATAAGAAAAGGATCAAAATACTGAAGTCCAAATAATGTTTTTTAAAATGAAGAAATTAAACACTAGATATGCATACTATGCTTACTGCCTAGTCACACACCAGGGGGAATAAATGATTCTTAACTTTTACAATGAACAGCAATGACAAAGAAATGCTAAGCCCAAGGCACATAAGAGTAAAATGTCTCAAAGATACACATAAATGCTACCAGTGCAGCCACCACAACATAAACCTTCAATTAATACCAGATTCACTTTACCATCGTCATCCACTATGTACAGCAGCTCAAGCTTGGATATCCTGATAATCGGTAGTAATGGTATTAACTCTCAGTGTTCAGAAGTCAGCACTCGCATCCAATATTCAGATTTCTACATTTCCATTCCCGTTATTTTTGGTGGCCTGCATATCTATGTACAGCTGTTCATGACATTAAATAAATGCCAAGCAAAGACAGAAATTTTGTAAAGAAACTGTTCATTTTCAGGACTCTTTCCTGGTGCCACTCTTTATTTAATTGTAGACCTCACTAGTTTTTTACATTTGTCTATTAATCAGGTACTTTGGTATATTAGGGCTAGTTTAATTTAGCCTGTTCTCAGAGGTTCGTTTTCGAAATTTCCATATAGGTTGACTGCCAAACTATGTCTTTTGCTTTTTTCTTGCTTCTGTCATTTAACACATTGACTAAATTTAGCTGCAATTATTGGATACAAATTATCGTTAACTTAGAAACACTTGCTTCACCAGTTTACTAGTAAACAGTTAAATCTTATTCATCTAGGCAAAATATGGAATTTAATGCTGGTTTGTTAAGTAAATTGAGGTCATGTTTTGCTTAATGTTACTTACATCAACTGATGTTCATCTCTTTTTGACTGTGATACTGCTGTTGTCAGATTCAACTTCAACTTTCATTTACATTACTGATGAAAATATTTTACTTGCAAATAAGACCACATATTTTTACTTTTCTCCAAGCTTGTCTGTCGTGCACACTGTGATATATTACAACTGATAGTCATGGCCACAATGAATGCCAACCAGTTTCTGTGACTTGCATTCATATATCTACTCCATTCACATAACTATATCATACATCTCCTGGTATAATTTTTCAAAGGCATTGTAGTAGCCATTTGCTTTGTTTACTATCAGAACTAATATGAACCAATGTAATATTTCATCTATTTACAGTAGCATCTCATATGTAGGACTGGAGAAAATATTTATTACATTAACACTTTGAAGTATGCAACTGGAACATTGGCTTACTGGTTTGCATGACAGGTTTAGTGCTATCAATTTTCAATGTCTTTGTTGATTGTGTTAACGGACAACAATAAATTAGTATAGGTGTTTCATTCATTTATATACATGTTGTCCTGCTGAGCCACTCTATTACTGTTGCACATTCTTGCAGCCAAAATACACACACACACACACACACACACACACACACACAAAACAGAAGCAACAACATTTGCCAGACTCAGGGAGATGCCTCGCATGTAAGTAGGGTTATTATTGTTATTAATCCTACCTTACTTTTTTTGAAAAGAAGATGCCAGACATTTTTTGAGTTATCTGTTTAGGACATATTATATTTGCTGAAAATAATACACAATATCTGTGTGCTTTGTGACCAGGCATTGAAGGAGATCCAACTACAGATGGAAAGATTAACACAGGTGATTCTCAGGCAGCTGATATGGACATTACAGATCAATCTAATGGTAAGAAAACACCTTGATTATTATGTACTTACAAAGAGACCTGGCTCTTCAGTTATGCACTGCTTTAGAATATTTACTTAGATCATAAAATGTCTTCCCTTGTATCTTGTTGTGCCCAAATGATGAGTTTCTGAAATGGAGGCATGTGTAGACTGTATGTTGTACTGAAATAATGATATTATACCTGGGATTTATTAACATCTACACTAACTATACACTGTATGCAGACAACACAAGCATAACTCACACCTTCTTCCTCCTAATTTTGTTTTCCTACTGATTCTCTTGCAGCCTTAAATATCAAGGACGATTCATAAAGATTACCACAAAGTGTACAGTATATTTGCACTTAGTGTAATGTTTCTGAGTGACTAGTAAACACAAAAAATGTGGTAGGAATGTTCTTGAATACAGATTGTGTACACTTACTGTAGTAGTTAATGAATCTGTTCCCTTTCACCAGTAATCATATACATTTTAGTTATTTAATAAATTCCAGTACCATGATAAATATTTATTCATGATTTGATGTTACAGATCTCCCATTTCAGATGATGCTTGTTCAAGTATAGAGAAAAAATGAAATCAGACACCCAAGCTTATATCCTATAGTGAGTGTTTTTAATACTTAGTTGCTTTGCCTTGAGATTCAAATATTAGACATAGTTTTCTTTCATATTTACAGGCTCACTCATTGGGTCAGACTAGACCCATTCAGTAAGGTTCTTTAATCCATTTCACAAATATTCATTTCAGCTTTGCATAATTAATATAGTTTAACATTCAGTACTAGTAAATAGACTCATAACTCTTAATGTTTTTCTTCCATACATTTGATAACCAGTTGGACAATTGACCTTTTAAATCCCTGATTTGGTCCAGAGGCTTATATAGAATAAATAAATTCATAATTCATACAGAATTAGAGTACATTAAATACTTTTGAATTAGACGGCATCACCAACATCTGTGTGTCATATGGTTGAAATATGTAAACATTTACCAGATTTGAGACTTGAAGTGCAAAACAGTATGAAATTACACACACTAATGCTTGTAATATATGTGGACCACAGAGCATCACAAGTTACCTTCAAGGCTGTTGTTTTTGTGTAGGTTCTCTTTTATCTCCAGAGTCTCAGGTGACATCCCTACATGAAGAAAATAAGCAATTTAAACAAGGGGAGGTAATACTTCAGCAGTTGCTAGGATTAGATCCAGTGGACATGAGTGAGCAAGTTTCCTTCCCTTTTTGTGACACACAAATATGTGATCTGTTGCATCAGTTGTTGGTATTCCACTGAACAAAATAATTAAATATACTTCAACTATTTCTTGCTTAATACTCCTGTACAGCAGTCTCTCATCAAATGTACTAAGCGTGGTAAGATTTGGGGCAGGGACTGTACCAGTTTTGCTATTTATGGTCTGATTTTATCAAACAAGAGTGACAGATGTTATGCATCTTTCAGATGTACTGGAGAGTAAACTGTGACTGCACTGCTTTTTCACAAAGTTTAATCATCTTCCAAAACCACAAATTCCAAATGCTTGCTTATGATTGAAGACTACAGCAGAGAAGGTGTTACTGAGCTGGCAATATATACTACATGATGCCTATACCGCATGTTTATCTGCAGCTATTTAATTAGACATCAAGTAGGCAGCCTTACTTTTACTTTATAATGGAAACAAATGTAGAAACCTGTGTATATCGGTGGGTGTCTTGTACTGACATGTTACTTTCTAGTTAGAGTGGACATCTTCAGAACTTTTCCAGTTTAGAATGGAAGCAAAGAAGTAAGGTGTCAGCTAATCAGTGCTGTGGGAATCACAATCTACCTTCTTAAATTGGTATAAATTCAGGTATTTCGGTATATTAACAACATTCTTCCTTAACAAATTAAAACTGCCAGTCTACTCTGTAAAACTAGAATCGGTAGGGCTTGAATCAGATGCTCAAAGGATGAGTGAGCTACACATGGAGACTGTGTTAGCTGCGCCATAGGTTTTGCATACTTGCAATGGATAAGAATCAGTCAGTACTTTTTGATGTCTGACTTTTTATGAGTTTCTGTACTGAAGAGAAGTGGCTAGTAGCAGTCAGATACCTGGGTTGTAGAACTACCATCTTTTTAGCCTGTAGTAATTTCTTCTACCACTGCAAAGTAACCAGGTACTGCCTAGATGGCAAAACAGTCCTGACAGTCTCATGTCATGTCCACTGCTTCTGGACTGACATAGTTCCCTTTATCTTTGTCTATAGACCTGGAAGGTGCAGAATTGGGTGTATTTATGAACTGCAAAGAAAGGAGCTATTGAATAAATTTAAGAAAGCAGTGCCTTGTATCTCCCCTTCAGAAAAATCATGGATTCTAATACGTGTTGGTATATGTAGGAGATCATTCTATATACTATTTGTGGCTATACATTTCAGCTTGCATATCTCATAATCATAATATTTCAGTTTCATGAAATAGTTTACATCGATAACACTTCATATTATTTATTTTATCTTTTAATATGAGTAACATGGACAGCTGTAAGTGCTTATGTGTGCTTGTGTCTATCTAACTATTTATATATATATAAATATCGTGGCTTACATTATGGTTTACAAGCCCAAAGTTTCTTTAAGATTTTGTAGAACCAGTGAGAGGGAAATCCCCCTACTTAAATATACCAACTGCATGAAACTCCACTAGCAATGAAAGTGGCTTTTAGCAAATCTACTGTGCGTCATCTGTACTCATTGAGAGTACCTGAACAACTGAAAGGCTCATTTTCTGGTGACAGGGCTAACAGTGTTAAAAACAAATGCTACACCTTCTTTTCTAGACTGTATATGGAAAGAAATTTCTTCCCACAGTTTCATCTTGTTGACAGTCTGTTTCCAGCAATTTTCTTTTCTGTATTTTTTAAGTATATTTAGGAAATCAGCAATGGCAGTAGTTAAATAATTAATATATATATATGTGTGTATGTGTGTGTGTGTGTCTGTGTGTGTGTGTGTGTGTGTGTGTGTGCGCACACGCGTTTGTACATGAGAGAGAGATATATAGAGACAGATGTTAACTAATACAGGACCTAAGATTTCAGCTGCATAAGTTTTTAGGCAGCTGTATTGCTCTCTTTTCCTAGTCAAAATTCTGAGATGCACTTTGTACTGTAGGCCTGATTTATTTATTATTTATTTGACATTTGTTAACCAGGAAAATCCTCCTGGGTCAGGAACCCATTTTCAGTGGAGGCCAGGGGAGAAAAGCTCCACAAATTTAAACATTGACAAAAGGAAAAGTGCAGAGATAATTACATTTATGCGTGGGAGTGTAGCTTATAGTAAGTTACAAGGTAGTCCTACTGACACATAGACAGTTATTATACATTTACATTGTAATCTTTGCAAACAAGAAATACAGAGATAAAAGTTGATACAATTAGTTTTATCTATTACAGTTTTTTCAGGTAGACTGTTGGTATACAATATAATAGTTTATATAGTTTGACGTCAGCTGCAAAGATTGTTAGGTGGACTGCAGGCGTACTTTTAGAAAAGTTTAAAAATGTTACTTAGCTAATGGACAGCAGTAGCAGCAAGCTGACAGGAAGAAATGGGGGAGCTTAGTATTTGTAGTAATCATCAGGTTCTTATTCATGTGTCAATAAAGCTAGCTGCTGTGTTCCTTAAAAGGGGAGGAAAAAAGCATAGCCATGAAAAGTAGAGTAAAAAAGGAGGGAAGAGTGGGGGGGGGGTTAGATGAGTAAGAGGAGGGGATGGGATGGGGGTAAGAATTAGGTAGCTAGGTAGTTTTGGTACAGGGGCAGATACCTTGTATCTAGGAGGTGTTTTTTTAGTATCAGTTTAAAATTCTTGTGGTTTGTTATCGCTCTGATGTTTGCTGGTAAGGCATTCCAGAGTTTTGATACAGTGTAGGAGTATAGACACTGTCTAGCTTTTTTGTTTGGTCTGTGTAGGGTTACTAGTTGCTTATCTTCAGATTGGAGGGTCCTGGTCAGTAGGTAGGTTTGAAGGAGTGGGTTAAGTGCTGGGCAGTTATCAGGTTGATATATAACTTTGTGTGCCATATTGAGTTGTAAGTTGTCTCGGAGGAGTGGAAGTTTGAGCCAAACGAGGGCACTGAGAGCTGTGCAATGATGTGTGTGTTATGGGGTGCATTTACAGCAAATTTAGCAATTTTATTATAGCAGGATTCAAGTTTGTTTTTTAGGGTAATTTGAATGTTTGTCAGAATGGGAGCATCGTAGATTGGAGAAGGGAGCAAGTAAGTAGTAGCCAGGGAGATTTCGGTGGTTGAATTTCTGAAACTTTTGTGCTGGTATATCATGCCTAGTTTGCAGTGAGTTTTTTTTGATTGCATTGTGGATATGTAGATCAAAGGAAAGCTTATTGTCTGTGGTCACTCCTGGTAGCTTGGCTTGAGAAACAACTTCTATTTGAGTATTGTTTAGAGAAAAGATCTTAAAGTCAGCTGAGAGATTTTTGGGTGTGAAAAGGAAGAATTTGGTTTTATTTGAGTTCAGCAGGAGTTCTGCATTGTTTAACTAGGTATCTATGGAAGTGAAGGCAGTTTAGGTTAGATGAAGAAGGTGTTTTATGTTGTTGGAGGAGGAGATGATAGTAGAATCATCAGCATATTGTATTAGAGAGCTCTGGGGGAAGGCAGAGTGAAGGTTGTTAATGGAGATGTTAAAGAGTAATGGTCTGAGAATGGACCCCTGAGGAACAACTGTGCTATTAGGTAGATACCTGGAGATGGTCCCATGCCATTTTATGCATTGTTATCTGCCTGTTAAGTAGCTATTGAACCATTTTTGAGTGGAAGGAGAGAGACTAAGGGAAGAGAGTTTTTGTAATAGTTCTGGGTGGGAAACTGTATCGAAGGCCTTAGATCAATAAGTATTACAGAGGTTAGTAGTCCGGTATCTCAGGCTTTGATGACTATATCTGTGAAGGAGATTAATACAGTAGTTGTATTATGCGAAGGTCTGAAACCATTTTAGGTGGTTAGAAAATTGTTTTGTAGAGTATGATTAACTATTTATGTATGTATTTTTGTAACAGATTGGATTTAGAAGATGTAATAGCGAAAGGACAATAATTCGTAATGTCATTGCACTTACCTCCTTTGTGTAAGGGGGCTTATTATGGATTTTTTCCATAGGGTGGGGATGTAGGATCCTGAGATGGATTGATTGATGAGTATACTGACAGGGTAAGTTACAGCATCAGCAGTGTTTATTTTAAGTATTCTGATGGGAGGTTGTCAGCAGAGGGAGAACAGGATTTTAGTTTGAGGAGTAACCTATGTATGTGGTGAGTGAGTACAGGTTGGAGAGTAAGGACAGAAAGATTAGGTCAGCTGTAGTTGTGTCCAGTGGGAGATAAGAAGAGGAGGAGGAGTGTTTTGTATTAGTTTGGGAGGGGCTGGGATTGTACATGGGGTGAGAATTTGTAGGGTTATTGGAAGGTTTGGGTAAAGTGAGTATACTGTCCATAAAATGTGTGTTGAAAGCTTCTGCTGTTTGGGATGGGGTTTTATCGGTGGCAGGGGATGGGTTTTCTTTGATCTCAGGGGTGAGGAGTTGAGAGATGGTATGCCAAAACAGACTTGTATCTATAAGTTGTATGATTCAAAAACAGACTCACATGTCTGTAAGCAGTATGATTTCAAACAGACTTGCATGACTGTAAGCAGCATAATCAAAAAAAAGACTGACAGTAGCATGTCTGCAAGTATAGTGATTGAAAAACAGACTAACGTGGCTGTAAGCAGCACAACTGAAAAATAGGCTGAAAGTAGCATGTCTGTAAGTAGCATAACTCAAAACATGATTCCAAAAACAGACTCACATGTCTGGAAGTAATCACATGTTGTAAGTGGTTTCTCACTGAGCTGTTACTTCATAAAATATTTACTTCAATATTGCATGGAGTGTTGCAGTAACAGAACGTAGTCCTCTGGGATTAGGATATGAACAACAAGGAGGCACATAGAGTGGCACTGAGTGTCTTAAAATGGCATCACATAAGGGATCTCCCATCAGAAGTCACTACACTGCAGTTTGTAGAGTCATATAGAAAGCATGTAGTCAGTGTGCTGTTAGTAGGGGCTAAAAGTACCAAGTGCATGTCATTACAGACTTTGTACCCTAACTATAGCACTGTCAGTGATCTGTGAGAAGTGAGATTAAAATGCAGCATGTCAAATTTAGGACTAGAGCACTGTTACATGTCACTTTTATAATATAACCAAAGATCATGCATTTTAGGCATGCTGAAATGTAAAAGGAAGTGGGGTTCATTTCCAAGTTGCATTTTAAAAGCAAATGAAAACCAGAAAATAGCAAAAAAACATCTGGCCTGAAGCTGCAGCTTGAGTATTCCTGTTGGGGGTGTTGGAGATAAGCTTTTGAGTAATTAGCCTGAAGCCAAAGGACTCGTAGTAATGGTGGTGTGTTGGGGTATTGAATAGCTTTTACCAGTATTCCCTTCTTCAGGGGTTAGTTAAAAGAGATCACTGGCAGGGTAAAAGTAGAAGCATACAGATCTGTAGACTTTAGTGCATGTTGGGGTTAAGGGGTAGAGATGAGTAATGAGGCATGAGATTTCAAAAGTTCTTGACTCACGCATCTCTGAAGCCATACTTTCTCCACAGAGAGAGAGAGAGAGAGAGACCAGATGCTTTGCAGTGCCTTGGGAGCAAAGTATTTAAAATAAAATAAAATGCAGATGGAATAGAATAAACAATAAAACCAAAAAGCATTACGATATTGATGAAGAGAATTGGGGATACACAATAAATTAAGCATTTTAGTATTGCAGGAGGATAATGAAAACATTTAATTTTTCTGAGATTTCCTGAGTCAGTGGAAGGAGCATTCAGTGAAAATTAATCTCTGAAGCACACAAGCAAATAGGAAGAAATTAGAAAATGAAACCAGTAGGAAGAGACAAGATCACTGACTAAACCTGCTGATGGCATTTTTTTCTTTTTTGTAACTCAGATCCATCTTCATGAGCCTGGCAATTTAAAATTCTGATTAGTAATGAACTTTGTCCTGTACTCCTCGGTTTGGCTTTCTTGGTTTTATTTTGCCTACTCTGTGACTCTCTTAAACAGGTAATGTTCCTGGGTTTTCCTGATCTGAGACATTTATGCCTATTGCATTTACCTGGTTAGTGGTTACAGAATAAAAAATAGTGCTGTAGAATAATAATCCATACATTCTAATTGTTAATTCCAGTGTACAAAACAGTTATGTTTGCACTTCTGGAAAAATTACCAAAATCTGGTTTTGTAACATAGCAAATTCATAAAATGAAGACTGATTAAAACAGAATGTCAGCTTTATGAAAGCTACAAAAGTATGACCCGGTCATTTGCTTATTTTCTAAATGTATTTCTTCAAATGCCTGCCTTTGCATGACTAATTAGCCCATTAATTTCCAGTAGCTGAGAGCAGACTGAGGTGTGTCATCACCCAGACATGTGTCAGCCCAGTTATTCTTGCAGCAGCCCTGATAAGCCATTGTACATATACATAATCCTGACTACAGTGCATGTTCATTTGTGAGTTCTCGTCATGGTCCTTTGAGTTGCTTTACAGCAAAACTCATCTACTATTTGTGCATATTTACTGCAGTAGACTGTGTTGTTTCCTTCTATCCAACATGGGTGAGCCATGCCTCCATCCTTCCTGGCCTGTTCCTGTAACATCCAGGTTGCTTGTCAGTCCTATGTTGTCTGGGCTATAGACTGAGCTGTACTCTGTTGCGCCACAGGGACAGCCATCTTTTAATTTGATAGTATAAAGCAGTTCCTGACAAGAAGTACACTGGCTTTTTGAGAGTTTAAAATAGAGAAATGCATCGTAAAGTGTGACATTTAGGAGATACAGAGAAACCAAACACTTGTACTATCATAAGTATTGCACAGAACTAAAGCTCTCTTTCCACTGAATGCATTGGGGAAAAAGGGTTAATTTTTACCACCATTTCTCTCTCTCTCTTTCTCTTGAGTTTGAAATTAGGAAGGAAAAAGTATGCAAATACTGACTTCTGAAAAGCATGTTTTCAATTGAATCAAAAATTATAAAACTTTAGAATGAGTCACTAATTTCAAGAAGCCTCATTTAATTGAATGCTGCTATGTATAACTCCAGTGCTTGGAATTAAGAAATTGTATTAAAGGGAAGTCTAGGTAGGCTAATTGCTTCCTTGTGCTGTCATATAAATGTATTGTTATGGGGTTACTACTCTTTCAGGAGAACAGTTTGGGCTATGTTGCTATGTCTTATAACAGCCTTCTTCCTCTGCGTGACCTTTGCCTAGCTAGCTGCTTCATTTGTGACATTATTTAAAAAAAAGTTTTTTTTTCTTTTTGAAACTTCTGCAAGCTTGGATAATTATGCATGCAACATCACTATGATTGGCTAGTACAGTGCATGCAAGTCATTATTCATCACTCTATCAGTAACACCTGATGATCTTTGAGAAAACATGTTTTGCCACCAAGACTTCAAGCTGTGACATTTGCTTCTTATTTTTCTGTGAAATATGGTATTTGTTTCTTGTGCAAGAGAGGCAATTTTTCACTGCTTTATTTCATTTCTACTCAGAGCTAACCAAGGCTATAGAATTACTGTGTGTTCATGGATGATCTTAATGTCACTGATAAAATTGTCACTCTACCACCTCAACTCTGAAACAGCCATGCTAAATCTTTCCAGGGTGACTGCATGTATACAGCAGACTTCCTAAGTTTGATTGTAATGTGGAAAGTATGTTCATTTAATTTTTCAGTTTGTGTGCTGCATAGCCTTCATACTGTTAATCTCATAAATCTTTCAGTAACTGCAGTCCTGCATATGTAAATTAAATAATACAATGTGTAATGCCAGGCTGATTAGATTATAACCCTTCCTGTAAGTCTTGGTCTAAAATCTAACATCCGTCGCCTTCTTGATTAGAGCTTGATCTGCTTGCTCGATAAGAATGTGGCCTCAGGTGTGCTGAAAGATTGCTTCAGTGATCATGCTGATGTTTTCTATATTTCTGAAAATCAGGTGCATGACCTGCCCCAAAAACAAATTAGCTTTTTCCCACTCCATTGCATGGTTCAGTCTTGAATGTGTTTTTCTGGCCTTGCAGCTGTCAGCTGGGCCTGGCTGGAGTAGATCCTGTATACTGAATATTTGCAGGTCTCTTTCAGGCAGACAAGTGTTAAAGAGGATCTATGTAATGCTATGCAGCAGAATGCTGATATTCTCCTCAAAGACAACGGAGATTTCACTTACCTGTAGCTTTCAGCATTTACAGCAGGCATCATTTCTGACAGATAGTTTCACAGATTACTCTGACTTTTATCATCATGCAGGTATGTGACAAAAAAGCAGTAAATGTCTAATAATAAAGTACTGTTTCTTCTATGGTTTTCAGATGATTATACATTATCCACAATTTCTCTGTATTGTGAACATCCTGTAATGTTTTGCCATGCAGGTTATTACTCAGAGATACCTGACTGACAACCATTTATAAGTAACATTAGCACTTACAAATTTTTTAAGAAACATTATTTTTCTCTGCTTTTGGTTCACATGACAGTGCCTTTAACTATAACCATGATTCCCACTTGGATTTACTAGCAGTCCTGTAAGAGAAACACAGGGATATACAATCTGCCGTTATACAAAATCTACTTGAGCCCGCTTAGTATTTTCTTTCCCATGTTTGTTTGAGAATCTGCAGTACCTGCTTATCCCACATCTAACTTTTTTTCAAAGACAGAACCCACTTTGACTGTGTATTTCATTCAGACGCATAAACATTGCCATCATATTATTTTCACCTCTTTTAGTGCGGCTTCTCAAAGAAGAGAATGGTTTGTCTGCCTTCTAAACTGCTCCTTTATTCTTTGTAAGCTTTCATACAGGGGATCTCTGGACTCTACACAGTACTTTAGGCAGGACCGTATCAGCTGTATCTAAGATTAGGGCGACTTCCTAGTTTTCACTTTAATGTCTCTTCTGTTACATCCCAGTACTACGACAACATTCCTTACTATTTTCTTACATTGTTTGGTTACCTTTCATCTGATGTGCTTAGCTTCAGATGTCTTTATCCTTTTCGTTTTTACTACTACTCTATCCCCAGTTGTTTTTTTTCACTTAAAATATCTTTTTCATGGGATTACAGTAAAATAATACATCTGCTCTAAAGGTGTTCCCTATAGTGACCCATTCCACATCTCACTATTTAGTTCCCTAATCTTGTGTTGGTTACTATATCAGAACTCTTGCTACTGTCAGCATGAATCTCATTCACAGCATCTGTCTGGTATATTATTAAAATTGACTAGCTAAAGATCTGTCTAAGATTTATCTGGAATAATTGCCCAGTTGTATCTGCTTTCAGCCTGGAATCCAGTGCTTTACAGATTTGTAGATGTTCCAAAATTATTTCTTTCATCAGTGATTTTAAAATGGTTGCATGATTTTCTGGGTATGGTGCTAATGGCTGAAATCCAAAAACAGATGCTCGCAAATGTAACATGATTCAAGTAGAAGGATAAACACCTGGCTGGGGCTAGAGTGAGGTATGTACAACAGTATGACATCTGTCACCCCAGTCCAGAGAGAGACATAACTGTGATCCATCACCAGATGATGGGTCAGGCTAGCTAGTGATATAGGCCTCACCCTTCCCTGGAGGCACTGCTCTGTCTACCACTGTGATTGTCATCATCTGCAGCTGCAGTTGGGTGACCTAGGGCAATTGCTACCACCTGATGAGGGGCTGGAAACCCCCAACCAATTAGGCACTGCCGTCCTCATCACTGTCATACTCCCCAGCTACAGCTTCAGCAGGGGTAGACCACAGTTGTGTTGCCTGATAAGAACATCCATAATGCAGACCCGCAGAAACGAGACACAGGTGAATTTGCCATAAGTGAATGTATTCTGACAGTGGTCTGAATATATTTAAAATGTAAATCAGCATTTGTGAGTAGAACATTTGCTGACTGGCTGCAAGTCTCACCTGTCTCCAGTGGTAGTTGACACAATCTATACCTCATTCTGCTTGTGTTGAAAGAGGAAGGGACAAATCAGAAAACTATGATATGTGTAAGGTAAGATGCTAGAACAAAACAATGCAAGCCACAGTCCTATACATATGTCACATTAATTGTTTGATAGGCAGCAGGCAGGTGTGCTCCCCCTTTGCATATGTTAATATACTTACATAGAAATATAGCTCTATTACACATGGGGATACTCCAGGTAATGTGTAGGCACCCTGAGGTGGTCAGCATAACCACACCCCATGGCAGGCCCTTGCAGAAACCCTAATTAAATGTAGTTAGCATATTACATGAAATACCAGCACCATATCCATCTGACATTGAAGTACATCAAAATAACCAGCACATATCTGTCGTGCTGGCCCTTTCATATACTTGACAGTAATAAGAACAGTCCCAAACATAAAATAAGAAACAATTACAGTAGTAGACACTTACAAAAGCATTAAGGGAATTGTTGGCTAACATTACTACCCATGCAGAGAGGTCATCTGGTTTGTGATGTTGCATGGTATCATATCAATGCCTGCACATTTCTCCTGTCTTTGTAATGCTCAGGGTTGTAGTCAACACCTCAGCCAGATCATGCCAGATTTCTTTTTACTGACTGGGTCATTGTAAGGACCTAGTAGCCACTGAATTAGCCGTGACAAATACCACATACAATCCTACTCTCCTTCATGCAGCATGCTGATGCTTTTTGCCTGGCACTACCAGAAGCTGCCATAGCCATGTGAATATCATCAAGAAATGGTGGCACTTTTGCAAGCAATAGAATGGTATCCTGTGAAACATGCTTACAACATGATTTGAGAATCACTGGTGGCATGTACTTTTGCTGGCCTTCAGCAGAAGCTAGTAGCCACATTATGTTAGTGAGGAGCATATGCTATAAGCTGCACTTCAAATTGCAGCTGTATGGCAGCAAAATAAAGCAATTCATGGATGTTCATGCAGCCTTGCCTAATTTTCCTATGTGTCATACAGGTGAGGCAGACAGTGATCCATGATGTAATGTTGCAATAGTATTGTAAGTGTGTCACTGACATACTGTGCCATTCCAAGCGAAAGGCACATTCTGTAGTAGCTGACAGGTTGTCCAAACAGAAGCCAGCTAGGAACTACAGACAAAAAGAGCCAGAGGATATTTTCAGGTGGACAGTGGTACTCAGATCATCCTTGCAAGAGTAGACACTTGCATGATAATGATCACTCCTTCACATATCTCAGTAGATGATGCACCAGGTTAGTAAAATGTACACCACATGTCTGTATAGCAGCACTGTACATTCATACTGTAGGTTGGCCACAGCACATGCTGCTTATGTTTTGTTATAGGAACATCAGGTATCTGGTCACATCTAGATGGCAACATATGTCTTGTCTTGACACCTTTAGTGTGCATGGCACGGGGACAGAATGGTAGTAGAGATACTTATGACCATCCCAGTGTATGCTTTATTGTAGATTTACAGGGCAGAGCTGTGGTGACACCAGTACAGGCTGCAGTGGAACAACAGGCTGATGTTGACACCCCTGCTTGACTGAAGATGATGAGACACACCACAGTCAGATGATTCAGTGGCACAATCTGTCTCCATCTTGGGTGGATATTCACCCACTGTACACCATGAAAGTGTACAGTCTAAGTGCTCAGTCTCCTGGTGCGGGTACCCCATGGCTCTGACCATCAATGATGCTCACCCTGTGGCTGCAGGAGGAAGTTATTGCACCATTCCTGATGTGGGAATACCCACCAATGTACAGCCTTACAGGGGTGCCTGATGCTATTGTGTGTCTCAGTTAACTCATGACATGCTGGAAGCACTTGTTAGCTATCAGAAATTCTGATTCATTATCATTCAGGCACAATCTGCTACAACTAAGTGTATCATGGAACTGATTACTGTGTTATTTGGGAAATGCAAGGATGTTACCTAACTCTGTTAGTAGTGACATTAAGATACTCGATTTAACAACATTGTTCTGATGGGGTCTGTGGTGGCACACATTAATTTTATGTTCACCTTTATGGAAGGATTGGCAGTACCATCATCTCTGCCTATAATAGCTACGTTGACCAAGACTGGTGAAGGGTACATACCCAGGGTAGACATGTAAGGAGGCCATTGCAGGATACACAGTCCTCACCTGTGTCTGGTAGTGTATGATACTCTGCCCCCCCCTTGTGGATAGCAATGACATCAAGTCACTAGTGGCTAGACACCTCACCAGTGGAGTGTATCACAGTCCCACAGTTGCACATTATCCCTGCCAGGTGGACCATAAGATCTAGTGCACCAACCCAGCAGAGTGGCCCACAGTCACAGCTACATAGTGACATTTCCACCCCAATGCAGGACTAAATTGTAATACAATATACCTGTCACTCCAAGCCCCCATTTTCACCTCCTGTGATGTGGGAATAGCCATTATACTCATTTTTGCTATTCACTTCAACAGATAAAGCAATACTTCCTGCAACAGCAGCACTTGGTATTCATCAATAAATCTGAAGTACTAGACACTTACTTTTCTGAATGAATATGGACAATGCTCTCATTAGGAACTTCAGGATCTAGTGGAAACTGGTAATCCAAGGAAAGAAGGACATTTAAGAAAATGAAAGCCAGTGACACTGTCCACAGAAAATCATTCCAAATTTAGAATGGAACCTTAATTTGCCATTGTTCTTAAAACTCTGCACCAGTAAATCTATATTTAAACATGAAAAAATCCAAATAGCATTTAAAAACACAAACTGAGTTTACCCAAAATGGATTTCATCAGTATGTACCAGAGACAAATAAGAATTGCCACATTCACTTTATGTACATGCATCCATATAAATTGAAATTGTGCAACAGTTAAATGATTTTAAATCATGTTATCAGTATTAAAATTCTGTATAATGCTCAGTGAAATTGATTTATTCTTAAGACCTAGAGATGGATAACACACTGTTGTACTTTTCTGGTAACTTTTGCTCCATTTTATATTTGTGTATAGACAGATTCAATTTCTCTAGTCAAAAAATTAAAAAGGGGATGCAGTATGTTAAATAAAGTCTGTGATGACCACTTTTCTCTCTTTTATGCTTAGTGTCACTGATATATTCAGAAATGCTTTGCTGAAAGATCTAGAATTCATAACCAAATATATATCACCTATTCAGGTATATAAATGTTAAGCTGCTAGAAAGAAAGAGAAAAATCAGTATCCATTGAGGTAAGTTGGCAGACACGTTTGCAATAGATGCATTTACTAAAGGGAAATAAACTCTTAATTGAAATTAAACCGCATCCAAGATTGATAGCCTTTGTGTAAGAAATGCCTAATGTAATAGAATGTGATTGTTTTTGTCTGTTAAAAATTGCTTGTTTGCTACATATGTAAGAAGAAATACCATTACTGACTGTTTTGTTGTAACAGTATATTTCATAATAACAATCACTTCTGTAGTGTATTAACAGAACATGGGATATATCCACCTAGCAGTTTGATCATTGGCTCTAGGTGAGTTGATGTGACACTTTAACCCCATATATAAAATGGGAAAATGGAAGTTGATGCTGATATTCACAAGCATATGTTTATCTTCTGACTTTTCTTCTTGACAATCAGATAAGAGCAAAGTGGCATAAGGTCATCTCATCTACTGAAGATGCCTGTCAGAAACTAGCTTTAAAAAAAGAGTAGCATTTACTGTATTCATTTTTTTCTCCTTCAGGTTAACTGATCTCTTAATCTTCGCATGCCTGCTCATTGTTATTGTGTTTTAGATTGTATAGCTATTCTATGGCTAAACTTGATCTGTTGGTGATATTTTTCAGTGGTTAAGGATATCTGGAAAAAGTTGCTAGCAACTTTACCTGTGGGAAATTGATTCCTCCAAAGGATCATAATTTGTAGTGTTTATTTTTGCCTGGGTAAGATCACAGTTTTGAGTAATAACATTTTTAATAAAAACATCCTTCCCAGACAAGTGAGGAACCTTAGATCTTTGTGGAGCATATAAATGTTTTAGGTGTGACACAAGGGACAGATGAACTAGTTACATGTTGTGAATATAAGAAGTTGTTGAAGGAGTGTGCCAACAGGAAACACAAGAAATGAAAAACTGAAATGTCTTAATGAAATAGTTTGCAAGTGGAGAGTGACTGGGCAGAGAAAACCTACCAGATTCACTTAGAGCGTAGCCTGTGGTCCAAGAAAGACTTAGCATATCTCATTGTCACAGGTACTGCCAGAATATTGCCCCTAATGTGATATCCCCCTTGCTGGTGGACAATAACACATTCACTTCAGAAGAAAGCCAGACCCGTACCAGCTTTATCCATTGGAGCACATCTGTATTGGGTGGTAAGGGTTTCTTAGATGGATACTAATGAATTCCTCCCCTTCACAAAAAGCTCCTTCTTACCACATTTCAGCATTTGATGTTTTGATCATCATTTAAGATCATTAGGTATGACTACAGAGCTTCAGATCCCACTGATGCCTCATTACCATATGGCCAACCTTGAAATGCCTGCTTTAGTTCCTGGACAACTTGGCTATTGAAGATTTTTGTAAATGTGCTTGCCTGGTGAAGAGTGTAATCCCCAGGTATCTTCTTCTTAGAGATTACTTGAAGAAAAAGACCACCGCCTGTAATAGATGTTGTACTAGACCTGGGAGAAGATAGGTTGGCCTGTATTAAGCAGGTTCACTGTTCTGTGAGGTACTACATCAACAATGGGACACTTTTTCCTCTTGCTCCCCCTTCAAAAGATGTAATAAGATGTCTGTAGAGGAAATGATGACCCTCATGAGGTAGCATTTTAAGAGATGGGCAAAAGAACCTTCTGCCACTTTGATAATGTACTTAGAGCTTCCATGATATGAGAAACCTAAATCTGTTGCTGTGCCACTAGTGATGCAGCCATTTGAGATTGTATTTGATACTTCTTCACTGGAGCCATATTTCTAGCCCACTGAAGCCAAAAGACAAACCAGAAGACCACGTTTACAGAGTACAGGAGCAGTGCAAAAACTGTTAGAATAACCCAGTGGTCCCATCAGTCTTCCAAATGATAGAGAAGGTAATGTACATGGAATTTCTATACCCAGATTATTTGCTACCTTGATGGCATGCTAAGATAGATTGAATACATAAGTAAGGGTACCACTGATTAGTCTGTTAGTCAGTAAGTCAAGATAAACCTGACTGCTGACAGGGTGGGGGAAACACTGTTAAATTCAGGCATATGTCTGCGTTAGAACTATACCAGACAAACTGTAATTATTAGAAAAGCATGAATTAAAACTCAGCATATGAGTGTGTAAATGATAGCCGCTAAATGCTTCATTGCATGAGGTGAACCCCTCCAAAGATATATTTAAAATATGTGAGGAGACAAGTAAGACCATGCACTCTATCAAGCAACTATTTCAACTCCCATATGAAGGCACTCTAGTAACTATCCAACTAAACAGGGGCTGTTTTACAGGTAGTAATCAGAGGTAGATCATTACAAATAGCAGAAACAATGTGACACCAGGCAACAAGCATGAGCAGATAAAGGGACCAGTCCAAACAAGGCTTGAAACCAGAAGGGAGAATCCAATCAGCCAGGAATGGTACTCTGTTTCTGACTATCTCCTTGACCTTTGACTTTTCTGTAGATTTGCTTGCATTATCATTTTTTCTT
The DNA here is from genome assembly GCF_019279795.1 of Protopterus annectens. Taxonomy (NCBI): domain Eukaryota; kingdom Metazoa; phylum Chordata; order Ceratodontiformes; family Protopteridae; genus Protopterus; species Protopterus annectens. The sequence goes on along the minus strand of NC_056727.1, from coordinate 298,521,790 downwards.
CTTATGGCACCTCTGCTCAGATAAAACAGATGCATCTGTCTAAGCTTATTTTTTTTATTATTTCTGGAATTCAAGGGGGGAGAGGTGATCCCAGTATTGGAGATATAAAAATATTTTTAGTCAAAGCTGTTCCTGGTGCATGAAAAAGGTAGTCTTTGGGGACTTCTCATAGAGCCATCCTTTCTTAATGACTGTTTATTTGTAAAAAAGTAAAAAATTTTTACCACATAGTCTTCTGTCCACCAGCTCTTGAAAGGTACCCTTCTGAATACATGGGTATGAAGGATGCCCTTTTGGATACCATGGGTATGAAGGATGCTTACTTCATAACTCTCCCCACAAAGCTCACAGGATGTACCTCACCATGACGAGAGCTCATTTTCAGTTTCTATATTTTCTCTTTGGCCTTTCCATTGCACCTAGGGTCTTCGTCAAGTGCTTAATACTAGGTTTGAATGTTTGCCATCGAGATGACTACCTAAATCAAGAAAGTTCTCTGGAGCAGCTAAAGAATGTACTCAGCTATATTTCTCATTACATTATAAGCTTGGGAATCTAGAATGGCTATGACAGATGTGACCCCTGTTTTATTAACATCTTAGGTTCTTGCAAAATGACTATGAGAGATGTGACCCCCTGTTTTATTAACATCTTAGGTTCCTGCTGGAGCTGGTTGGGTATGGAGGAGATTGAAATAGTTCAGCCTACTCTTCCCTGTTTGGAGGAGGGATGGAGCATGTTTTCAGGGCAGAAGTAATGCACTGATTTCTCTAGTGGAGACCAGAGGAATGTGCACACTGTGATTAATCCTGAAAGTGGAATGATCTGTGGGCTTATATCACTTACAGGAGTCAGTGACAGTCCCTCACTATACTGTTTGAGTGGCCTCCTGGAAGAACAGTTACCAAGCATGTGTGGGATGTTATGGCCATAAAGTAGGAAACCTTGGCCCCTGCATGGATGGTGGCACCACTTCTGGTTCACTTGACCTCCTCCCCATGTGGTAAGGAATGGGAAATTGATCTCTCACTCCAGGGGAACAAATGGGAACACTGAGTAGCTGAGGGAAGTTCAGTAACCAAAGCAGGATCAGATGACATTAATAAATAACTAAAATGACTCATAAATGAAATAGAATGGATTTTTTTCCTTTCCCCTCTGTTTTTTGAGACGGATGGAGACTCCTTGCCACTGCCTTCCTTTTCACTGACCTCTTCAGTTTTTTTTCACTGCTGATTATGCTGAGGCTTGGGAGCTTCTTGCCTATATCAAATCAAAACTGATACAGACAGTGGTATGAGTTGTGCACTTGGTTTCATTATCACAGTCACTTTTCTCCATGGCAGCAGCACTATAAACATCAACTGTGTCAGTGTTATGGGCTTCTTTTTTGACTTAGACTAGGAATTCAAGGTTCAAGGTTAGTCTTAGCATCAATTCTTTTGTTGCTATTTTGATCTTTGGTTTCCTAATGCTTGAGCTCTCAGTGCTTAGAGGTCAGCACCAACCTTGCTCATGTGGAGCATTTCAGCATCAGTGAAGGTTAATCACTTGGTGCCAGTTGGCCTTACATCCTTTGAGCTGGGGAGGGAGTATGAAATCAGCCCTTTACTTTGAAATTACTTTGTTCTATGCATTTGCCTCCCACAGCAATTGCTATTGCACCAGCATCAGCCTCAGCCTGCTTCTTTCTGCTCCTGTAGCTCTTCCACTGTCCCAGCCCAGAACAGTACATCACTCCACTGCTGAAAGGATAACTGCCATACATCTGGCTGAGCTTCTTCTTGTCTTCCCTGGAGTCATCCATACCAAGGAAATGACTGAAACATGCATGCAAGAGGAAGCATGTCAATACCCCTCTGGCATCAACAGTACCTAACAAAGGTGATGGAGGTACCTGGGATTTCCCTCTTCCCTACTGGATGACTCTATGTTTGAGGTGATACTGGAGTTGATGCTAGGGAAATGGCCGACAGATCCCACCTCATTCCCCAAAAGCATCTGCTAGGAAGTGCTCTCATCCACCCCCATCCTCCTGTGTCATGCCTCTATGGATGGAATGATTTATTTTCTCATTGGAAGATGTTAAAAATCCTGATATAGTGGCATCTGTTCAAAGGAGACTGTACAGGATCCTTCTGACTGCCTAGGAATTGGGACACTTTGATCTAGAATTCCCTCATTGATTTCATTGTCACTGTGGGAGCCTTTAAGAGAAGCCCACTCCCCAGAATCGAATGTTCTACCGCCCTAACAAAGAGCCTTGGACCACTTCAGGAGGAATGTACAAGGTAGCTTAGTTTCATGACCATTAGTGGTTTGCCAGTGTCCACTTACAGGCTGCACCCACTTTCTCATGTCAGTCAGTCCCAGTGTCCCAGTCATATCTCTCAACCACATAGAGCAAGAAATCTGGAAAAAGCCACAAATAATGGGGGGGGGGTCAAAGGCCCCAAAATAGAGACACTTTCTAAATATTGCTCTTACAAACTTAGAAAGTTGATAGATGAACAGGTTTTGCATTAGCATGAATGTTCTGAAGGATATGACCTTTGAAACTCAAATGTTTGCCATTATTTTTTAACTTCAATCCTCAATAATTTGCCAGTGATCTGCCAGAAAACCACAGTTTTAGGAGAAACAGAAGATAAATATGAGGTAAAAATCTGTATAGTTCAGAGGTATGGTCCCAATTTTTGTTGAAACCCGTCCAATCACCCAGGTTCTGTTTGAAGGCTAATAATATGTCCCGCTGCTTAATCCTATACAATCCCTAATGACAATGAATAGACTTCTTCTTACCAGATGGTCACACTGAAGTGGATTTGCAGTCTTGTTTTACAAGCAGTAGCTGAACACCATCATCACTGATTTTCTATTTTCTGGAAAAATGCTACAAAATTCCAGAATTTGGACTGAATATTGGAGAAGTGTGAGCTGTTTTTGAATTTAACATTTTAAAACAGCAAACTCAACTATCATAACTGGCATTTCTTCAGATATTTACTATAAAAGTACAGTTTGCTTAATTTGATGTGATGTGCTTGCCTTCTCTTTTAATTTTACTTATATATAAATGCATTAAAAAAAATATAACAGAAGCATGGTAAAGATTGGAACTTGGCAGAAACAGAGATAATTTCCAGAATTTAAGGTTAACAAATGGAAGTTTCATTTTTATTGTGTATTAACTATAAACCAATATTCCTGTCAATCACCCCTTAATAGATTTTAGTAAAAGTTAGAAATCATTCTTGGATAATCAGGTACATGAAGCACATAAGAATGTCTTTCCTTTTACTTTACAAGTGGTTTAATGCTGCAGTTAACTGAGTCAGTTTGCCATTGTCATTATGGGGGAGGGCTTTAAAAGTGGTGGTATGCTTCCTGCGGCAGAAAGTATATCAGTGTTAAGAATAAATGTACATTAATTTTAGAGCCTGGGTCTATGGAATCCTTAGTAAGACCCAGATGACTTGAGTTCCATTAATGGTCCCTGCATTGGAACTGACATGAGGCGGGGAGAGGAGTGAACGAGTATAGTCTGCTTCCCCTCTCCAAGGTAGTGTATGCCTGGTAGCTGGCACTTGGGAAGCACATAAGGAAATGAGTTTTCTCTGGTGAAAACCAGGGAACCACTTCCAGTGCTTGAGGAAAGGGGGCAGGGCTGCCTGCTGGTAACGTGTCTCATGGAAGTGAAGAACACCAGTGTAGACAGCCCGTTGCATGTCCCCCTTTGTTTCCACAAGCTGAGTATCCCCAGAAAATGTGTCTGTCAAGCAGAAAATCCTCAAACCACCCCTAATGGTTCTCCTTCAACACTTATTTAACCATTTGCTGTAAGCTTTAATCAATCTTACATTATATTTGGTGTAATCTTTTCCAGTATGTAGCAAAGTGTCACTGTAGATTTCCTTCCATATCCCTGTTGCAGTATTCTTCAACTAAGGGATCTCCTGTCAAGAATAACCCAACATCTGGCCAGTATACGAAAGCCTTCAGCTCTTTTAAGTGCCGTACTTCTCACATATGCTCCCTGTGCACAACATAGGCATAAAGTGACATACAGATGCAGATACTCGGAACTGAAAAAGCCCCATGAGGAACAGAACACCCTCAGGGCCAAAGAGGAACATGTCCATCCAGAATGAAAAAGTAAGAAGGAAGAAAGGAGAAGGGTCCCTTGGCCTGGAAGGCAATCAGAACACAGGGCTAGAATCAGGACAGAGAGGGAAGGAGGGAGGGACAGAATACTGCAACAGTGAAGAGAAAGGCAAATATTGTTATGGTAAGATTTTACACAACTGTACTGTGTTATTCTATATCACTGTTGTACCATTATTCACCTAAGGGAGAGTACAAACTCAAGAGGAAGCCTGGGAGGAGGGGAAAGCCATAGAAAAACCCTTCACAAACCCATGCAGGATAGCCATGGCAAAGCCTGCTCTGGTCCTGGAAACAACATCCAACTTGCATTGTTTAGTGAAACTATGAACAGAGTACCAAGTAGTATCATCAAGGATAAAATTGGTGTCCCGACCCTTGAAAAAGCACCAGAGGATGCAGCTGACCTAGCAGAATGCACCTTTACAGACAAGGAAGGACATTTACCTTGAAAAGAATAGCAAAAGGAGATAGCTTTAGAAATTCAGGAGGAGATATTTCGCTTAGAAACAGCCAAACCCAAAGTCCTGTGATAAAAAGAAACAAAAAGCTGCTCAGATTTGTGAAAAAACTTCAATTTTATCTAAATAGTACCTGAGATGTCTATGCAAATCCAAGGTGTGAAGAACCTTCTCACTGCCAGTCTGTGGAGAAGGAAGAAAGGAAGATAAACTGATTAAAAGGCAAATCATTAACTACCTTGCTCATAAAAGAAGGATTTGTACTAAGAGCCACCCTATCATTATGAAAAACTAAAAAAGAAGGAATGTCCATGAGAGCCTGAAGTTCAGACACATTATTGGCTGAAGTAAGAGTCTAAATCAGAACAGCCTTTCAAGCACAATGTTGCAAGGAAGCTGAAGAAGCAGTCTCAAAAAGGATCCTGGGTCAATTTTTCAAGTACAAAATTAACATCCTTGATATCATTGAAGAGAAAGAGTTCTACTGTTATTGTAAGATTTTACACAGCTATATTTTTGTTTTGTCAGGACAGAATTCCAATATAATATGAGTTTTTAACATTACTGTTTCATAATGTAGACTAGAGTATGGTATATCTAAACTTCCTACATACCTTCATAATTCCAGTTTCTTCCATGAAATTTGAACATTTCTACCATCTTCCACGTAGTCCCTCATTATATGTTCAATCAATCTCAAAAATTTGACTGCAATGTTTACATACAATGCTTTAAAGTCATACAATAAAAGAAGGAGAATAAAAAAGTGTAAAGCCTGTGTCTTCTGATGGAACTCTAACCCAAACTTTTTCCATCTACAGAATTTGTTTTTACCCTCTTCTTCAGTTCTTCATTACTGTTATTAATAAGGTTCCCCGTCTTAGGCATGAACCTTATTCTTAAATGCGAATATTGTTTTCCATCTGTAAGAATTCATGATTTATTTGGAATACACAAGTAGAGCTGGAACTATTTTCTCTGTTGTTTGTATAATTGTCCAGTTACTGAAATAGCTTTTAATGTCTTTCTGTGAAGTCATTACATTTATTGAAACATCACCTACAGACAAGGAAATCTTCACATCTTCTAAGGGTTGTAATTATAAAATAAAGAAAACTTCTGACAGAGGAAAATCTTGCCTTGTTCCACTTGAAAGTCAAAATGGTACTAACATTCTCGCATGTCATTTCACCATAGTGAATGAAGCTTTTTATATGATCGTGGTCATTGTGATAGACTCTTTACCGCAGACCAGTAATCAAGGAGCCTCAGTCCTTGCCATTGTCATTGGTGAGAGACAGTCACTAAGAACAAGAATGAATTTGCACAGTATTTTCAGATGCAGCTCTGCATCAACCACTGTTTCCCACAAGAGCACACAAGGAATGCACTCCAGACCTGGGATTGGACTCTCTGTGTCTCTACAGATCTCAATCAAGACTCACTTTGGGGCACTGTGTCCCAGTTCCAAGTAGTTGACACACCCACACTTGGGTATCTGACTTACTCACACACACACACACATGCACACCCACACTCCTGGGAAAGGCTGGTCCAGATTTACTAGCTGTACTCTCTCTGGCCAGACTACAAGGTAACCACACTGCCACCAGTCAACCACTCTAAGGCTCTTACAAGGGTATCCAATTATACTGAGTAAAATCAATCTTAATATAAATGGTAGAGTATAACCGAAGCAGTAAGGCTTTTCAGAGTGGCCAAAGCATCACAAAAATAAGCACAAGTATCCTCAGAATGTTAAAAATATTCTCTAAAAGACCAGCCACAATGAAAGGTATAAAAATATTTAATAATAAATAATAAAATAGAAAACATGAAAGTACTACATATCTAGAAACAATAAACACCAGAGTTTCAATCACAGGAGGAATAAAAATAACATAGTTGGACAGATTCACATGGGTGCAGAAAAACAATACTTAACTAATCTTACTGTATTTCCTGACTGTCTGAAGAGTAACTGTTCCCTAGCTAACTTAATTAATACAGGAAGGCAACATAGGATGCTCAGATGCTTATTTCCACAAGGCAAGGTGATAAGCTTCTAAATGACTGAACTGAACTCAACTAACTGATATAGATCTTTATATCAGGTTCCAAACAAGAGAAAACAAAACAAAATGCTGTGAGAGTCCCATCCATTCAGTGCTAGTTATGGAATGACATCACATTTGATCACCTGACTCTGGTACAATACACACTCAGAGCTTTGCTAAGATCTGTAGTAGTATCTGAAAGCTACAGAACAAATTCAGAAACTTCTACTCTTCCCTTCCAGAATTTTTTCTTTAAACTTAAACATTTAGTCAATTATAACAACACCGTTGATAAATGTTTAACACAAGAATCTGTATAAGTCAGTGCAATAGTCAAACGACACACACAAAATCACCCGCAAAACACCAGCCAACCATACTGACATATGTTACACATGCACTGCCCTATTCTCCCTGGCACAAATGGCAATACCTCACATCATCACAGTCATATCCACAAGTTCTTCAAGTAATCCAAGCCACTCTAAAGGTTTTCTCTGTAGCCCTTCTGACTATCAGTAATTGTTCTTTAGGTGACTGTGGAATCTTCATCACTAACAGTTTTCACTATATTATTAAAGCTCTTTCCTCCCCAGCAGATACACACTGGTCATTATTAATCATCAATTGTGGAAGACATTTGGCCATTCATTTTACAAGTAGTGACATGAATGACTTCTAATCATGATTAAATACTGGCCTGTGTAAAACAGTCAGAATTGGGTCCTTCCCCCTTTTTGAAATGATTGGCACTATTGCCTCAATCCATGACAAAGGAATGTCTCTGCTTTCCACCACCTTATTATAAATCTTTAACAAAAGTGGTATTACTTTTTCTTTATGCAAAGTCCAGTGTTCCACTTGGATACTTAGTGGTGAGTGGTTTACCTTCATAATGTCGAAAGCACATCCTCGAATGTGCACTTAGGCAAACCGTATCCATGAATTCTGTCCCACCGACTTGCCTAAATGTCAAACAAAACAGCGAATGTCAACATTTCCAACCGCTCCACACCTGAAACAAGTGCTACCATGGGTCAAAAAGGGGGCAAATTTTTGTTATTCGGAATATCGGCATTCGTGGTTTTGAGCAGTCACAACTTGGAGTTCACGGAAGCTGTTTCTGGGATGTGGTTGTCGAAATTATGAAGGTAAACCATGGTGAGTAGAGGCCACAAGTTATCATAAACAAAACTTTAATTTCTTACCACATAAATAGCACTGCATTGTATAAGTGCCACTACTGATAACAAAGTTTGCAAAGGTGTCATGTACAATTCTGTCAATTTACACTCAAAAGGTGTATTTTGTTATGATGTTTGCAGCCCTCTACCTGATAGCCTTACAGTTATAAAATAGGAGAAAGACTTCTCAAGTCACTGATTTCTGAAATATTTTCAGTTTATGTAGAATAGAGCTATTTGAGCTGATTTTTTTCATTCTCTTCTGATTAACCAGTTGAATTAGCTTCGTTAGGCAGTTCTTCATAGTCTTGTATAGCAGCCAGCTCTCCTTCTGAGTCCTCCAAAGTATTAAATTCACATTGAAAAATATACCTGAGAAAATACTGGGAAAATGTTGCATTTTCAATTTCTCTGTCTGCATTCCATCATGGGGACCAAAAACTGTACTCTTTATTGCTGAGTATCTGCACTGTAAATATTAGCAAAGAATGTCATAAATCACAGACTTTGTTTACCCAGTTGCCAAAACAATGACAGCATCTTTTCTTTCACATTACAGGGCTTGAATCAAACAAATATATGTTTAGACTGCTTTGCCTGAATGTACAAGCCAGGAACAAATACTCTAGGCACAGTCTATCTTATTTAATTTCCATCTAGTTCTGTACAGACACACACGCACACGCACACGCACACGCACACACACACACACACACACACACACACACACACACACACACACACACACACACACCCTTCTGTTTTCTAACAGACCAATAATACATGTATTTACTTTTCCTCCTGGCTCTGTGTTCACATTTGACTCCTTTCACTTTCAGCATTTGTTACTGAGTCAACACACACGCTCCCATGTTGCTCTTTTACTTCTTGATTCTCTTTCTACAATTCTTCTATAGCACCTGCATGTAAAATCAGATCCTCCAGTGTCTCTGCATTGCTTTTGCATCTGCATCACAGCTGTCCTGTTTAGCGTTCGCTTTCTCCGTTTTCCTTTCTGACCTTGCCATATGCTTCTGCAAGTTTCCAAATTTGAGGTTTATTGTCTCTGGCATGTTCCTCTGTCATAACACCACTCACTTTTTTTTCTACTGGTTTATCTAACAATGTTGCTCCTTTCTTCTTAAAACAACTTGTTTTTGTCTTCTTTACAGTACCAGGTATCAGTAATGACACTATTTACTGTACATTATTCAACTGCATTGGACCTTGAACTTACTTTATTTAAGACAAAAAAAAATTGGAAGTGAATCACCTGGGGATTTTCTCTAATTTCTATATTACTATCACTGAAAGTCGACTTCAGAATTTGTTTTTATAATTTTGTTGAAAACCATGATTCAGTTTATGCTTTTTTGTGGGCCAAATGATTTAGATTTTTTTCAGTTATGGTTGTAGTTCTTTTACTGGGCTTTCATTGTGATCACAGTTCAATTTCGTATTATAGAAATTGCAGCTCTGCAGACAGAGAATGGGATGAATTTTTGATGTAGGACACTTTTCCATTTGTCTTTGGGCATGTCACTATAGAGTTGATATAATTACAGATGGTTAATCAGAACTAAACACTTCACATGAGTGGAGCAAAGGGGTTTGCTCGTCTAGAAAAATGTTATTTTACTAGGTTTTCTGTGGTTTTTTAGTGGCAATGTATTTTGGTATAGGTTACTGTGAGTTCATTGGATTAATTTCTCTTTTATGGAAATTAATTGTTTGGCCTTCATTGCTGTCATTAGAATTATTAATGATTAACTCTGATCGTATTAGTGGACCAGTGAAAACAGTTGTATAAAATGAACTCCTGCCCCAAATTATGTCAGTGTTAGGGAAAAACACATAGAGACACAAGTACTCTCATTGAGGGAGAGCTGTGCCTTGCCACGATGTACCTTTTATCCACTCAGGCCTGGATGATCCTGACTAAAGCCTCGATCATCAGTGTATTGGTAGTAGCTGTACCATCTGTGTGCTGTCCGACCCAGGAGTAGTAATGCAATGCAATGCTGACTGGCTGCTTATCAGTCCTACCTTTAAGTTTGTTTTTGCTCTTTCCTTTTAATTAGTGGGTCAAATATTTAGTTAATTATGCTAAATAGTTTATTATGCATTTAATAAGTAAACTATAAATACAGTTTCTACTTTTTAACTGTCTCTGAATAGGTATCTATTGTTAACTGAGATGTTTCAGTACCCAGAGTAGAGGCATCATTGTCATGTGTAGAGTCCAGCACCAGATATTAATGGGTTAAGGTATAGTGGGAATCATACTGTCATTCTGCAATAGTTAGGATATGTTTCACTGCCTCACAGCTACAGGAAGTTTGTCTATCTTCATATTTAAGTATTCATTTCCTTCACATGGATTCTTCTACCCACATGTAATGCTAGGAAGGAACTCAGATAATTGTGATGTAAGTGGTGATCTACATATTTATTTTCTGTGTTGATTTGACAGTTTATGTACTGTGCTTAGACATTTCCTTTTTGCTAGTATTGCACATCATTTCCACATGTACAAATTCACTGTTTCAGATCTTACAGTTGTGTTTTTAGACCTGAATTGTATTAGTTACAGTGTAAAGATATTATTTAAACCTTGCAGCAGGAGTCTTTTTTTAGCTGTTATGTATATCTATTATACAGAAAAGACAGTATGACTAAATGCATACATTAAATGCATATGTATTTGTATTAGTTGTTGAGAAAAGATAACTGGGCCATTTAGGCTCATTCTCAGCCATAGCCTTGTGACAATAATTAAAAGCATGACATCGTCAAATGCTTACTACAGCAGAGGTTATGCAGTTCAACAGATATTACAGTGTCAGTCAATTAGAACTTGACAGGTTTTACAGTTCAAAGTCATGTAGAATTCAGTGGTGCCATGGGATATTCTTACTTAATTTGAATATAAAGTTAAATTACTTTATTTGCCAGGCCTGCAGTATTCAACGTTAAGCACAGACATGCATAGATTTCTTAGGAAATAAAAGGAGATTTAGGAGAATTACAAAAAACATTAGAGGAAAAAGAAATAATAAAAGAACTTTGGGGAGAAACATAGTGTTTCAGAATATATTACCAGCATTCATGAGTCAGGTTATACTACAAATCTTGTTTTATACTTTACTGATAGAGAGTAGAAGTGGTTGCTATTCATCATTTCTGTTTTGTAGCTTGAGAGCGTGAGCTTTACTGGTGGATGGTTATTGTTTCTAGGATTTAGATGATCAGAGCGGTAGCAACATTTTGTTTTGTGACAACTTCAGAACATTAGTGATTCTACTCTGGAAAATATTGTGGGAGTTGGGATACTTTGAGATAACCCAACACACTCCCTTATGTCTTCAATTGCTTTTTTACTGTGGCATTTGTAAAACTTAATTACATAGGATCCTTTATTGTCAAGGTAGCTAGAAGAGGACCTACTGCTCATAATTTGTTGATATTCCTTTACATCAGTCTCCATTGGCAAATGCCAAATCAGACGGTTTAACTTAAGAAAGTGAACATGCTGGTGACTAACTAGTGCTGTAATGAATGATAGAGGACCTCAGCAAACGTAAAACTTGCTCGTCTTTCAGTCTGGCCCTATGTCCACTTTCCCTGATTTTTTTTTCTCCTACTCCACATGGCCTGTTATTGGCCACTATGTCCTTTGGTAGTGAAATGTATGTGTGTGCATGTTGATATAAAAGTATGTTTTTGTCTGTGTCACAAAAAAGAAAAGTAGCATCAAAGGCATACCTAGGAGAAGAACATTTTCATGAGAAGTGTGATTAAGGATCCTTCGTAAAAATAAACCTCATTTCAGAAAATCTTATTGTTATTATAAGTTAAATTGGTAATAACAGTGATACTCAGACAGTATAATGACCAATTCTATAAGAAATGCTTTAGGTTAAGAGAGGACATATATTAAAATGCAATGGTTTCCAGTCTTAGCTATGAATGATGACATTGTTAATGAGGTGTAGACGTAGTCTGCGAGTGCTGAATAAATTAGTAAGCTAGATTATTTTATGCAGTAGGCAGAAGATGGACAGAGCTGGGAGTTAATGAATATACATCAAGTGTTGGCTTTGGGTGGTTGCGGTGGTGCATAGGTTACCATTGTCACCTCACAGCAAGAGGTTCTCTGGTTAGACTCTCGGCTGGGGTGCCTTCTTTGCGGTGGTTGCGTGTCCTACCTGCACTTGCATGGGTTTCTTCCAGGTGCTCTGGTTTCCTCCCACATTCCAAAGACATGCAGTAGGTGGACTGGACTCTCTAAATTGGCCATAGGTGCGAGTGTGTGTGTGAGTGAGTGGTACGAATGAACTACCATGGTAGGGCTAACTACCCAGTGGTGTAAACCTTGGCTCGAGATGATTGTCACTGTTGAAGTGATACCCAAACCCTATGAAAAATGGTAAAAAGGGGTCGAGGATGGAAGGATGGGTGGATCAAGTGTTGGCTTCTTGAGACAGAATGGTGTCTTAGTATTCCTTTAGTGACATACAAGGAGCCCCTAGTAAGGAGTGTAGACAATGATTAGAGGGTACTATTCAGCTGTTAGTAAAAGGAGGTTCCACCAGCTGTTAGATCTCTCTCTCTAACTGTGCATCTACTACCTGTTTAGCTGCTCAGCAGTTTTTACCCTCATACCGACCTATTCTTCTCTACCTCCTCACGCTAACATTTACTATCCAAGAAGAAAATATTAAAAGGGCTGCAGATATGTAGTGAAGTGATCATTTCTATCTTAAATAAGGAGATACTCTGGAAATAGTAGGTAGAAAGCAGACAGAAAAGATTGCTGATATTTTCAAAAGGGGCAGTGGTATGTACTTGCTAATGAATGAATACCGAAGTAAAGATAAAGTAGCAGTGCTGTGTAACTAGAAAAATAAGGAATTCATAAAAGCAAACATTTTGATGCAGTTAAGTAAAAATTATAGGGAGCAACATCAAAGCACCAAAACTGTAACAGTGTTTTTCCCAGGGCCTTCACAGCATATGAGCTCTGCCCATTTTGAATATTTACCATTAGAAAAACAATCACTCAGTAAATAAATAACTTATCCAGTAAAATTTTGTATAACACTTGAAAGAATCATGAAACAGCATACACCCTCTATATTTAAAGAACATAACAAGACTAAAGTGGTCATTTAATGCAATAAAAACATTATCTTGAAGAGTTCCCTGCTATTTGATCCTGTACTTCTGAATTAAAATGTTCTAAGTTCCACTGGCATTTCTCATTAAAGCTCCTAATCCATAAACCTTAAATTTATGAGACATGCTTTACCCTGATGCTGGTATTGATTTTCTGCAATTTTACATTTGAATGCAAGAGTATTTTCTAACACAGAAGCACTTACAGACATATTGTGCAACATATACAAAGTATGTCATATCCCCATTCCTGAAAATGTGTCTTTAATGTTGTTTCCCTCTTAACGGATGTGTGATTCTCTTTTGAATGCATGTACAGCATACATGAACAGTGCCTCCATGAATATATAATATCCTCTTTTTGCCTAGTATTTGAATCTGTTCATATCACTCAACCAGACAGTGTTCCTAGGTAACCTCTGAAGAGGGAACGTGTGTCCAGTGGAGGCTTATCCAGTTAACAAATACAAAATATATGAGTGTATGTATATGTATGTATATGTGTGTTGATTTATCTACTTACCACATGACCACAGAAGTAACTGAAAACAAATGCTATTGCTCGCACAACTCATTTCACAGTACCATGTGTGCCAAAACATCCACACAATCCATTTTCAGTCAAACATACATACACTGCAATCAAAAAACAGTAACTCTCACAACACACAAAGCCCAGCAGTCAAACCCTAAAGTAGTCAATTCTGAGATAGCAGAAAAGTGGGTAGGGGCATATTCCCAATTCCAGCTGTCCCAAGATCTCACGCAACTTAACTCCACCTTTTGATTGGGATGTCTACACAATCTGTCAGCACTCAAACACAAAAGGACTACAAAGAACAAAAAGAACCCTCCTGGCAAATAAAGTTAAGATCAGATAAAAGCCATGGACTCAATGATGCAGTGAATATTAAGTGTTTTTTAAGAAATAGAAGAGTGTATGTTAAGAAAGTGTAAATAGTTTAAATAGTTCATTCTTCTTCTTCTTCTTTCGGCAATAGTTCATTATTTTTATTAATTGATTGTGAAATTTAATAATTCATTGTTAATTGGGTGTAATATTTAAAAAGAGTGTGTTTTATTGTGAATTTGTATACTGATGAAGTCTTTTTGATGAGTGCGGCTAGTAAACAGAGTGGATACTAGTAATGTATGGATTTTCTTGCTGACTTAAGCTATACAAGGTAAAGGTTAAAATATTCTCTAAAAGACCTGCCACAATGAAAAGTTTAAATATATTTAAAAATGAATAATAAAAGAACATGAAAATACTAAATATCTCTTTATAATAAACACCAGAGTTTCAATCACAGGAAATATTAAAAATAACACAGATGGATAGATGCATATAGATACAGAAAACAGTACTTAACTAATCTCACTATATTTTCCTGACTGATCTGAAGAAATATTATTCCATGGTTACTTACTAAAGCAAGGCAAGATGAAGTGGGTGGAGGATCCTTCTTTGTCAGGTTTCCAAAGCAGACTGCTTTGAGAGTTCTGTCTCATGTAGTGTTAAAATATCATTTTAGTTCTGGATTACAGAATGACATCACACACATCTGGCCATCTGATTTCTGGTTCCCATACCACCGTTTACTAGCAAATGAACCAAAATCCAGTACATACGTGCCAATAATACTTACACAAACAGAGCCTTACTAAGATCTGTTGCAGCTTCTAGAAGTCATAAAACAATTTTAAACTTCCTCCCTTCAGAGTAGCAGTTAGTTCACTGCTAAAGACAATGCAGAAGGCTTCCTAGTACATAATTTTTTGTCTCTGGCCGCATTGAAACATGTGAGATGCAATCTTTATGGCTTATACCAAGTAATTTATATTTTTCAAAGTTAGCTGGACTGATATTAACCTCTTCTTTTCCAATATCCTCTGTTACAATGCATTCATTTCAATAGTTACCATACAGCCTGACATACATGTATACTTTTTCAGAACCGCAAAACCCACTGTTGGTACATTTTTTAACACAAGCAACTTTGCAAATACATTTTCAGCACAAACACCAGTACAAATCAGTTTGATATAAAAATGACATATAATTCTTTACAAAACTCCAGCTATCTATGCTGGCATTACATTACACATCCAATGGCCTATTTCTCTTGGCATATCTGACAATACCTCACATCGTCACAACGTCAAAAAGATTTTTTTTTTACACGGCAGCAAACCTCCTTGCACCCCCAGTGTGAGGGTCTGTGCCCTCACAGCTTGAATGCTTTATATATAACAGTTCTGTGATCTCAGAAAAGTGGAAAATGGCACGTTCCCAATCCCAGTTGTACTGCAAACTCCCACAACTTACAAACTGTACCTTTTATTTTGGCTGTGCAACACCTATGGTATATTTTCATTTCAATAAATTGTAAAACTGCTGAACACATTCACTCAACTGTGTATTTGATCCATTGCCTAGAACCCATACGTCTATGTCTGTATCTATATCTAATCTATATATTTTTATTGATGAGTCTATTATATTCTATCTGAGACACTTTTCATCTAATTACAAAACATCTAAAAATTAATCTAATACACATTTAATGTGAAACATGCCTAATCAAATCATGTTGCATCTAAAACTTCATATCCAGCAAATATGTCTCCAAAACTTTTGTTTTTTTCCCTGTGTCCCCCCCCCCACTCTCTTACTTAAATATATTAACCCCACAGTAACACAACCATGCAGAAAATGAAAATACTCCTCAGACATTTTGTGAATGCTGGTACATAAACACAAACTTTTAGAGACAGAGATATAACATAATAGTGGGCATTAACGAAGTAGAAATACTTATCAACATTAATTTGCATTGTAATGTTTGTGATCCAAAACTACACCAACAGTGACTTTCTACAGCCTTAAACAATTTTCTATCAAATGTGGTTCAGGCATTTGTATTTTTGATGAAATGGTTTTAGATCAGTTGTGACACTTTTTTATAAATGAAATGTGCTGTAGATCAAATGTCATGTATCCCTATATATCTATATCTATATTTATATCTATATCTATGTATTTTTATAGCTAGATAAACATAGCTATATAGATAATTGATATATAGATAATTGATTATATAATTCTTTATTTTGCCTCAGATGAGCTGTCACAAAACATTGGGAATTAACTCCTCATCAGACTCTGACCTAGTAAAACTGTCATCCAGGTGTTATCTTGGGTCCTGCAGAAGGAGGGCAAGTCCTGTCCCTCCCATAGTAGAACACCATGAGTTGAGGACTCAGTGAATAGTCTGAAATGAATTGTGACCAGATGACAGGCAATGCTGTAAAGCAAATGATAGTTATTGAGCTCTCTCTCTCACACACACTTTTGAGCATGTGAGTGTGTGTGTGGAGGCATAGTTTTATGTATTTATATATTTTTATATTCATATATAGGTGTGTTTGTGTGTGTGTGTGTGTGTGTGTGTGTGTGTGTGTGTGTGCGCATGTGTGTGTATGTGTGTGTAAGTATGCAACAAAATAAACTTTATGGTGCTAATGGTCTTAGAGAAAAGAAGAAGTAATATCAGGCTTATCTCTATAGCAAAGAGAAAATCATATAATTCCTCTCTCTTGGTACTTGTAAAGGTCTTCTGTTTCAGTAAATCTCATTTCTTATGCCATGACTACCCACATACCCACAACACATTTTGTAACAAAACAGGGTTTCGTAATAATTTTAGGTATATTCCTGTTTTGTAATAAATCATTTTTATCAAAATTTTCTGCATTAGTAATATCCTCCTGAAGCCTGCAATATTCCTAGTCCCTTTGTAGAAACCTGTATTTCATAGTATCTGCTTTATCCTAGTATAATTCAGATTTACTATATACTTTATATACATTTAGATCTCAAATATTAACTCTATGTCCGGTCTGCACATGTAGCTAATCATAGATGTTAGAATACATAGCTGTGTTTCTGTGGATTTTCTGCACACTTTGGTATGTCTGGCCTTTCTGGATAAATATTAGCTTTACACATATATAATATTTTCTGTGTTATTTTTGTATTTAGCATTAATATTATCATTCCTATGATGGAGCTAAAAGATAATTAACATAAACATGCAAGGTTGCCCCTCGAAAAAATAATGACATCATATCTCTTTAGATTTATGCTTTCACAGTAGGTTATCCCATCTGAATACATACTGATATCCTAACAGAGGTGCTATGTTAAAATAAAAGCTGGTTGCACCTGTAACCCTGGGTATATATTAGAAGAACGAAGCAACTTAAGAGTGAACGCTGTTTCATTGACACATAAAGCCCAAAGTCTGAAAACAGTGCAGTTAAGGAACAGCGATTTTTTTTCCCAGGGAAAAAATCGCTGAGCCGTTCTCGGGGCTTTGCTGTTTTCTTCACTGTGGTGCGATCTCGTAGCTGGTATATTTAAGTAGGGGGGTGGGGGCACAGCCCCCCTCATTATTTTGCCTTTATAATTTTTTTTTTGGAACAGCTGTTCCATAACTTTGCTCTTTTTAGACTTCAGGTTTTACGTGTCGATGAAAGAGCATTCGCTGTTAAGTCGCTTTGCTCTTCTAATATACACCCATAACCCCTACTGCCATACCAGAAAAATGTCTGCATAGAATACTGCCAAATAAGTATACCTCAGTACTGATGCTATAAAGACAACAAACATTCCTGTTTTAAAAGAAGAGTACTATGCTTTTGAAACACTTCTCTCCTAAAAAGTGAGTCTTGCACTTCTAGTTTGTTTTCACAGATAAAAGTAATAGCCCGGGTATTCCAACTTATTTTTGACAAATGTCCTATAAAGTCAGGCGGTTTAAATAAACAAAATAAGGGTAAGTTAGTTTCATCTACAGATAATCCCAGCCACACCCAATACTTGCAACCTTTTCACTGTGTTTACGCCATCTGAAAGTGATAAAAAAGTATTCTCTCTCAGTCTCTTAGTGCAAGAATCAGGAACAAAGTCAAAAAATAATCAAGTACAAAAGCCCAAAACTGAAGGAAGATTTTAAATATTGCTTTTATATACTCAGAAAGTTGCTCAAAAAACATATTTGATGTTGGCAATTTTCATTTATTCCTCAACCATTGGGATCAGATCCAATCCTCATATCCGACTTGGTCAATACTATAGCTTGTGGCCAGTTGAAACTCTGGAGCTCTTCTTTACCCACAATGCACCAACCCTAACATACCTCAGATCTCAGTTGCTGCATTCACGTATAGACAGCTTGATCTCAAGCTTCTCTAGAGCTAAGTAAAATTTATTCTTAAAACTTTTTCTCCTAAATCTCTCTCTATATCTATAAACTTGAGTATTCTTGATACCATTGCTGGTATTTTTTGCCATATCTGTAAAACATTCCTATCAGCCTAACTTTTCCACTCCTTAATACCATTGTTGGCACTTATTTACTGTTTTTCTCTTTTCTTCCTTACCCTAAAAAAATACATATAAATATATGTATTTCTTCTTCTTCTATTGGTTGCATCTTTTTTGCAAGATGTCTGAAAAAGGATTTAAAAAATGTAAAAAAAAAAAAAAAATGCAGTCATAAGCTGCTTATACTGATGCCCTTGAACTTTTTGTCTACTGTTTGGGCCCAGACCATCTTAATACTGATTGTGAGATATGTAAAGGTTTTAACCTGCGTGCTTTGACAGACAGGAGAAGTAAATACATTTTGAAAGGGTTATTTCTGACCTCTTTTTCAGAAGCCATATCTGGGGCTCATCTCCCCCCCAAATGTCTTCTAAGGAAGCTCCTAAAAAGTCCCTGAAGAAGTTGGGTTCTTCTACTCCATTCACAAAAAATCCAGATCAAATCCAAAGCTGTCTGTCTCCAAGGTGTCTACTATGCTCAGAAGATTCTTCCTTGGGTGTGATACCCCCCATCAATTGACCCAGTTCCTTCAAGACTTCCATCACCCTTCCTCAAGAAATGGCAGTCCAAGTCACCTACCATTGCTTTATCTTGTACTTCCAGGAGTCTCACAGAAGCCAACATGGACAGAATGATGAGGAAGTTCGTTTCAGTGCAAATACAGATGGGGGTTCTCCTGGCTCCAACCCTTTCTGGTCAGGAAGCCTTAGCTAGATCTGCTCCTCCAGTAATGTCTCCTTCTCTGATCCTATACTTTGTTTCAAAGTCCTTGGATATGGGTTTGCCTAGACTATCTGGTTTGGATCCAAGAGTACTAGTGTCCTTGTATAAGAAGGCTTCTCTGAATGCACCAGCTCCAACAAGTTCAGTACCGAGTGACTTTTGGAGCTGTAGCATCCCGGTCAGGTCAGATGTGTTGAGGTTGACTGCGAAGTTTTCTGAGCTGTCTATAGCTATCAGAGCCTCAGCCTCAGACAGCTTGATTCCGACCTCTGCCTCAGATGAATTACCTTCTGGGGCAGATGGATCCAGTGGGACTGAAGAGTGGCTTCTTGGTTCCATCGGCTTCCTTCTCCCCAGGATAGTCTTCCTTCAATGTTGTGGATAGAATGTTCTTTGCTTTGGCAGGACAGAAGGTCTCTCCCCACTCAGATCTGCTTCTGTGTCCCATGTGTTTATGCGCCAAGAGCCTCAACATTCAACTGCACAGAGACAGCCAGTCCAAACCCTTCAAACTACTCAGCATGGCATTAACGTCTCTTCCAACACTTCCCTGGAACAACCCACCATCCCACTGAGGAAGTACCATGAAAGAGAAAGTGCAAAAGGAGGAATTAAGATTCCCCTCAGGAATCTATCATGGAAAAGACAGATTTCAATGAGCGGGAAGGGTCCCCCAGAGCACCACCCAAAGATTTCCCATTTGGAGACATTTCTGGAGATCTTTAAGCAAAGGGGTGGTTGGTCCTCCTATAATCCTTCCCCACAGGAATCAGTGTTTCTGGAGGCATTTGGATTTTGCTGTCTACCTCCTGGGTAACTCCACCTGCTGATGAGCACATTGAATTGATCTCTTAGTGGGCGTGGAAGGAACCTGATACAGTTGAACCCATCCGCAAGAGACCAGACCAAATTCTGGAACCTCTGACAAGAAGGGAACACTGGAGCAAGGGAGTGCCTATTGATGCTATGGTCATGGTGGTGGCCATGAAGAAGGAACTTGTGAAGCAAAGTTCCAGTGTCCAAACTCTTAATAGAGAGTCCAGGGCTTTGGACAGGTTCAGGAAATCTGTCTATGCTTCAGTGACCTTTGCTGTTAGGTCACTGAATTAACTGACACACTTTACAAGGTTACAAAGAGATTTGATTAAGGAGTTGTCAAATAATAATCTTTCAGGGTCCACTATGCAGAGGCTCAAGCTATGATAGCCTCACAATTGACAACCCTTCAATCCTTCTCAAACTCATCCATGTGCAGCTTAGGGTACCTCAAGGGTGACGGGTTCAGGTATCTCAGTAAGACGACATACCTAGATGTGCTTTTGTGATTTTGCAGAGCCCTTCAAGTCTTCTTTCATCAGTACTCCATTTGATGGATGTTCCTTGTTTGGCCTGAAACTGAAGTACACACTCTCCAGGTGCGGGAAGGATGGAAATACTTTCTGTGCTGTAGGAGTATGTTTTTTGACTCCCCAAAGGACCTGTTCTAGCAACCAACATGGGAAGTAGTTAAAGATGTGGTTGAAAAAATCTCAGGGTCCTTTCCAAGATCCACAGGGAGATGTAGAGACAGAGGGGTAACACTAGTGGAAGATAACCATGCACGCAGCAGAAGTGGCCTGCAAATCCAAGGATCTAGAGATTCCTTCTCTGACAGACCCTACCAGTGCTCCTAAAAGGAGGCCAGATTGTTCCCCTCCAGATGCAATCGAGGGTCATTTATCCCAGCACCTGAGAACCTGAATAGATATTACAAAAGACACTTGGGTGCAGAAAATTATTTCCAGAGGTTATATAATTTCCTTTTCCCTTACACCTCCACCTTCTCTAAGGTTTCCCAGTGTTCCACCCAGTCAGAGAAAAGCAGCAGCACTAGTTATAAAAACTACTACAGAATAGAGTCATCCAAGAAGTTCCACCAGACCAGAAGTGATCCGAAACTTACTTAATATTCTTTTTAGTTCCCAAAAAAAAAAAAAAAAAAAAAAAAACAGAGGACTGGAGACCAATTCTAGATCTCAGCAACTTGAACAAATCATTTTGACATTCAAAGTTTCAGATGGTCATGGTTCAGTCCATACTAGCTTTTCTAGGCAAGGATGATTGGATGTCCTCAATAGACCTGTAACATGTGTACTATCACATAAAAATGAACAGGCAGCCCAGAAGGTTCTTACACTTCTGGCTGGGAGCCAGTCATTACCATTTCAGAGCCCTGCCCTTTGGTCTCACCAGGGAGTTGACCAAATGCATGGCAGGGGTGGCAGTTCACTTGAGGCTACAAAGATTGGGTGTGTCTGTATTTAGACGACTGGCTCATTACCCCTCCAACCAGGCATCTACTCATAATTGCAAGAAACCAGGTACTCCAAACCTGCTCCCTTCTGGTAATCACAATAAACTACAACATATCTCAGTTGCACCCATCCCAAACACTGGAATTCATAGGAGCCCATTTCAATACAATATCTGCAACAGCATCACTTCTCCTAAACAGAGTTCAGTCTTTAAGATTCCAGGTTGCAAAAATGATTCAGAACAGCAAAATTTCAGCTCAACCAATTCTTCAAGCCTTAGAGTCAATGTTAGCAGCCATAATTCTTGTTCCCCTGGCAAAATATCATATGAAAAGTCTTCAGTGGATGCTAGCATTCCAGTGGTCAAGTCATTATCAGAAGATATCAGTTCAAATTAGGATCACACAGACATGCAAGAAGTACCTTTGGTGGTGGATAAGATCAGACTAGCTTTTACAAGGCCGTCCATTCATTTTCCCTCAAACCAAAGCCGTAGTGACCATGGACATGTTCCAGATTGGGTAGAGGGCCACTTCCTCGGGAAAACAGTCCAAGGAACCTGGTCTGCATATAAATGTCCTGGAGATTAGAGCAGAGCTTTTAATGTTGCAAGCTTTTCATGATGCTGTGCCTCTAGGAACAATTGCAATCTAAATGGACAATATGTCAGTAGTTTGGTACATGAACAAATAAGGAGGAACCAGATGTTATCCTTTGCTTTGAGAAGCCATCAGAGTGTGGCAGTGGGAAATCTCCTGTAATCACTTTCTGACAGCAGCACACATTCTGCGGAAGTCCAACATGTCAGCAGACAAATTGAGCAGGTCCATTCTTCTACCTCACAAATAGTCTCTCAAAA
Source organism: Protopterus annectens (assembly GCF_019279795.1). Classification (NCBI taxonomy): domain Eukaryota; kingdom Metazoa; phylum Chordata; order Ceratodontiformes; family Protopteridae; genus Protopterus; species Protopterus annectens. The sequence goes on along the minus strand of NC_056727.1, from coordinate 298,499,478 downwards.
AAATAGTGAAGGAAGCAATGTTACATCAGTGGTGTCAGCCTCGCTGTTATCTTTTTACATCTCCCCCAAGCAACAAATGCAGCAGTTTCTTTGCCCTAATCTGTGCAATGAGGGAATCACTGAGAGATGGTCTGCTCCACAACTGGTCTTCTCTATGCTTATCCACCAACCCCATTAATTTACAAATTCCTACAGAAAGCCACAAGGTTGAAGAGCAAAGTCATCCTCATTGCACCTTACTGGCCTTGACAGATTTAGTTCCCCTTCCTTTGGCCTCATCTAATATACCTACCTTGGATTCTAGATCCAATTTCAGACCTCCTCTCTCACCTGACAGGCATTGTTCACCCAGATGTCTCAAACGTAAAGCTGACATAATGGTTTCTCCACTTCCATTAACAGCCAGACAAACTATGCTCTCGTTCCTTGTCTGTCATATTCTTTTGTTTTCACATAAAGCCTCTACTAGAAAAATCTACAAGAGTAAGTGGAAAAGTTTTGTTTGCTGTCCACCTCAAAAAATATTGATCCCTTTTCAGTGCATACACAAAATGTATTAGAATTTTTGGCAGAAATTTTTAATGAGGGAGCTAGCTCCACTACCATTAAAGTTCAGTTGGCATCAGTCTCTAATTTTCATGCAGGAGTTGACAATTCTTCTCTAGCTTCTACTAAGATATGCAAGTCCTTTCTAAGAGGTACTATTTTACATAGACCACCTTATAAAGATCCTACCCCTCCATGGGACTTGAACCTTTTTCTGCAGACCTTAATCCATTCCCCCTTTGAACCAGCTAGAACATGTGATCCTAACTTTTTGACCTAAAATACCTAATTTCTAGTGGCTATTACCTCTGCCAGGAAAATTTCAGAACTCCAACTGTTATCTTCTAAACCTTCTTACTTGATTTTCCATACGGATAGGGTGACATTAAGAACCAACCCTTCCTTCCTTCCTAAGGTGGTGTCAGAATTCAGCATCAGTCAATCTATTAATTTGCTTATTTTCTTCCCCAAATTCAAAAACAAAGGTGAATACATGTTGCATTTTCTAAACATTCATAGATAGCTGTCTGTACTTAGAACAAAAGACATTAGAAAACCTGATCAATTATTTATATCTTTTGCAGATAAATTGGGCAAGTCTGTCACAAAAGTGACACTGGCAAGATGGATTATGGATTACATAGCCTTTGTCTATAATAAATCAAGCGTTCCATTACCAAAACCTTTAAAAGCTCATTCTACAAGATCTATGGCAGCCTCATTGTTATTTTTATCCAACCATTCCATGGATAACATTTGTGCAGCTACTACTTGGGCTAATCATCATACTTTTATTACTCACTACAAATTTGATTTGGTCTTGAGGGGAATAGTAGCCTTTGGTTCAACCATGCTCAGGAATATCCTTCCTTAGGGTCAATCTGGGATATAAGGTAGCTGAGGACTTTGTCCCAATAGTTGAGGAATGAATGAAAAGTGGCAATATCAGATAAAGAAGTTATGTACTTACCGTAATGTTTCATCTGGGTTGTCCATTTTCATTCTTCCTCAACCTCCACCCACCAAACCCAACCCCAACCATTGTTATCTAAGACTTCTGGAAGAATGAGATGTTATTAAGGCCCCACTGTGTCTTCTGCGGCACTCCAGATATTGGTTTCCTTTGTTCAGGGCATTATTCAGATAGTTACTATTTATGTCACTTAGTAAACAAGATCTGAGGTATGTTAGGGTTGGTGCATTATGGGTAGGGAGGAGCTTGAGAGTTTCAGTTGGCCACAAGCTATAGTATCATCTGAGTCTGATCTGAACCCAATGGCTGAGGAAGAATGACAATGGACAAAACAGATGGAATGTTATGGTAAGTGCATAACTTTTTTTTTTTTTTTTTTTTTTTTGTAATAGTATGTATTTTCTAAAGGAGAAAGCTGGTACATTAGCAGTTCCTGAATTAGCATGGATGTTATAAAGGATATGAAGTCCAACACTAAAATGTCTGTCATTATTTAGTGACTACAGTCCTCAGAGTTTTCTGAGACAATGACAAGTTTTAAGATACTGCCAGCACAGTTTGTAAATATATGTCATTTGTGAACATCAACATGATGTATGTAGATGTGTGACAAAGGGAGATATTGCCAGTACAGCTGTCTGGGAGTTTGTAAATAATTATGTCATTGGTGAATATTGAAATGATTTATATAAGAAGCTTGTGTTACAACTGTATTAGAATTGTATGTCATGTGCATATCAAACTGCTAGTACAGAAGTGTATGCTGAAAAGGTATTTTATAAAGTGTTTGTGCTTAAAATATAACCACAACGTACCCTACTGGAATAGAACAGGAATGTACATTCACTATTGTAACTGTTTAAATGTATCTATTTTAACAGTGGAAACTGGAATACAGGAGGTTAACTTCAAAAAGCAAAACTTCGGAAAAATAACTAAAATTAAATTACGTTATGGCTAGGTCATAAAAAAGATGGTATCTTTCAGTTTCAGTGCAGTGGGCGACATAATGTCTGTACTACTGTACTTTCTGTATTTTCTTTAGTGTGACGTAATTACTAGTCTTGAAAACATGAAGAAATGCAATTGTTTTATGACTTCCAGCATCTGCCAGAGATCTGAGGTCTATGTATTTTCACAGGAAGTTGCTAAATATTGCTAGTTTCCAGCAGTGTGGGAGTTTCACCTGGGATAGAGTCAGATGAGAAGAAATGATGTCACTCTGTAAGCTATCCCAGCAGTAATATTTAAGATATTAATTCAGACAGAAGATCCATTCACCACATCTGCCTTACTTTGATGAAGTAAGTTTCTAGGGAACAGTACAGATCTCTTAGATATGCTCAGGAATATAGCTAAGCTTAGTTTAGATATTTTTCTTTATTTATTTCAGACTGTCCTACAATGTTGTTTTAAATATTTCCTGTGGTTCTGAACTCTGATGTCACTGTGAATATATACTATTTTCTTTTTCTTTTATTATTTATTATTAAATATATTAAACCTTTCATTGTGGCTGATTTGTGTAAAGATGTATATGTTTTGAGAGTACTTGCATATTTATTTGGTGACACTGTGGGCCACTTCTAATAGCCTTGCTTTTGGCCAAACTACCATTTATATTAATATTAATATTATACAGTAAGACTAGCCATCTTTTATTAAGGGTTTTAAAATAGCTGATAAGGAGTTGGCTGGTGGCAGTGACAACTACCTTATAGTCTGGGTAAAAGGGGGCATAGCTAGTAAACCTGAGCCAGCCTTTTCCAGTTGTGTGTGTATGTTTGTGTGTATGTGTGTGTGTGTGCTTGTGTGTGTGTGTGTGTGTGTGTGTGTGTGTGTGTGTGTGTGTGTGTGTGTGTGTGTGTGTGTGTGTGTGTGTGTGTGTGTGTCAGCTACTTGGGCAGGAACACAAAGCACTGGCTGGACAGAGAGGGTGCTGGAGGTCTTGGCTTGGCCACTCAGCTGAGATCTCAACTCTATTGCTGTGCCAGTGGGGAGTCTTATTGGGGATCTGGAGAAAGAGGGAGAAACCAGCCCCAGACTGATTGTGATTTATGTGAGCTCTTCAGGGAAATTGCACTTGATGGAGAAAGCTGCATCCTGAAATAATGTGTGTGTACCGGTTATCCTCCCAGTGTATATCCCCCACTGTTGCCAGTGGTGAGGATTGAGGCTCCTTGATTGTTGGTCCAGTGATGGGCCATCACAGGATCTACATTGAAAGCTTGGAAGGCCATATTACTGAACGTAATTTTCAAGAGGTGACAACATCGAAACCTTGATTTCCTAAACACGAACGTTTTACCAGGGTAAATAAACACTTAATTAAAATTGCACAGAAACACATCGCAGTATGTAAAACCCACTTAGGTGGGGGAATTGCACACCCCACATACCCCTAACTATATATACCAGCTCTAGGATTGCACTACAGTGGGGAGAAGGGCATATTTCTCCATATTGGAGAAGTGATTACTTACCTGGTAAAACTTTTGCATTCTGGAAATCAAGGTTTTGATGTTGTCGTCTCGCAAAAATCACATTTGGTAATCTGGCCTTTCGAGCTTTCAAAGTAGACATATATATATATATATATATATATATATATATATATATATATATATATGTATGTATATATATATATATATATATACATATATATATATATATATATATATATATATATATATATATATATATATATATATATATACATATATATACATATATATATACGTATATATACATATACATATATATAGAGAGGGGGGGGGGACCACCAGCAAAAATCCAGGTTCATTTAAGCGCTTTTCGTCAAGTTTCAGACTTCATCAGAATAAAATCACATGATCATGACAAACATATATACACCACCCCACCTAACCATTGGTCAATGTTATTACATCATTTCCTGTAAAACAGACATTATACAAAGTTAATAAAAACATGTTAAAACTTGATATTCTTGTTGATGCACCCTTTGCCAATGAGGTGATTAGAAAAAGGGAAATCAGGACATTTTTTTTCTTATTGTACATCGAGAATGGCCCTACTGGAGCAACCTAGACTGGGAGTCAGGATTGTTTCTCAAGAGCTTTATTCTTCCTTTTAGTGTTGACTTCTATGCTATCAGGAACATTATATGTGGATTATGGGACATGTTCACTATTGACAACACTGTTCACTCAGTAGTGGGAAACAAGCCTACTATAGTTTACAAGAGGGAAGTTAGTTTAAAGGGCCTATTAGAAAGAGACTCTTGTGCACCCACACTGGATGGTTTCTACAAATGTGGGAGGTGTAAACAGTGTCCAGCCATGTTTCAAGGTGAGGACATCAAAATCACTGGTTATGGTATGGTAAAACCTAGGAAGAGATACTCCTGTTACTCAAAGGGGGTGGTGTAAGTCGCAGTGTGTGACCTATGCGACAGTTTCTATATTGGTGAGACCAAAAGAGCACTGAGGCAAAGGGTGTATCAACACCTGTATGACATCAGGAATAAAAACATAAACAGTGCTTTGTACAAGCACATTTGTGCGTGCCCCACACATACCTTTAAATTTGGGGCCATAGACCATATTGATCTTGGAGCAAGAGGGGGACTAATGGATAAATGGCTAGAATTTAAGGAATTGACATGGCAGGTTAAAACTAATGCCTGCCAAGTAACAGGTCTTAATGGCAGAATTTCCTTGAGTTCTGTTTTAAAATTAAAATCAGTGTACTTTTCATAGGTTTATCAGTTGTATTTGTTGCAAGAATATCAAGATTTAACATTTTTTTATTAACTTTGTATAATGTCTGTTTTAGAGGAAATTATATAATTACATTGACCAATGGTTAGGTGGGGTGGTGTATAGGAAGCAGGCAGTCTGGAAGAAAAAATAATTTTTGCTGTTTACAAAACAATGTGACTCCTTTTCAGCACATATTAAAAATGTTTTATTATAATGTTTCAAGCATGCTTTATTTCATCCTGTCTCTGCACTTACCTGGTCTCAGGAGAAACACACTGAAACTCAGGTCATCAAAGAGGATTGCTGCTGGTACTTAAAACCAAAAATACTACTGTTGCAGCTACACCTAATTGCCTCTCTTCCTGGTTCACTCGTGGTCCCATAGCTCACTATGTCTGGTAACAAAATAAACATCCAACTAAAAATTAGTAGCACTTTAGTTATTCTACAAGACTTAATCACACACTGTTGATAAAAGCTCATAGAAACACACACACACACACACACAAAACAAATGTCTCTCTCTGTAGTTCCTTCTTGTCTGTCCTGCAACTGATGTATCTTTCTAGTAGCTTTCGTTAGTAGCCTAATCACTCCCATCCAGTCATGTTTTTATTTTTAATTCTTTCTCTTCTTCTTTCATTTAACTCTACATCTGTTTGTACACCATCGAGGTGTTTAATTATTGGGAGATTACCCAAACTTGAATTCTGTCTTCTTCTACAGCTGTCGTCTTGAGTGTCTTCCTCAAGTCTATTGTCTGACTATTTTTCCAAGAAACTAAATGTTTTAAAATCAAGCATTCCTCTCTGAAAACATACTTTTTTGTAGACGTTTGCTGCTTATAGTCCTCTACTTCTTTGCAAATTCATTTGCACAGCTGTCAAGTCCTGTTATCTCCGTATGTCTGTCTTATCTACTTCCTCTAACAAGCTCATATTATCCCTTTTTCTTTCCTCATTTTTGTCTCTTTTTTTCTTAAGTTTCCTACAGTTCTTAAACATAACATACCCTGTTTTACACTTCTCTTCATAACCACATGCACATTGCTGTCTTTTAAGTATTTATAGCAGCTAGCCTTCTCAAGTGAATAACTGTGTTCACCTGAAGCCATTCTTTTGTGAAAGCAAACTTTCATTTATTAAACAGCCAATCAGAGACACGTGCATGTTTAGGTTCTCACTCAGTTTAAGAATTTGTTTAGAACAGATAGAGCTTTTAGTATACGTTTAGGCTGTGCATACATGTCTCTTATTTGTTAAATAAAGCTCAGTTAACAAGCAAAAGCAATGACCAGCAACAGCTGTTGATTTCTGAAACTGATGACACTGTTATTCCAACTCAGAAGTAGCACCTACAGAGCTTAGTGTGGATTTCATGTTTAATTCTGTGAATGATGCCCACCAAGACTTCTGCCATTAGTTTACATTCCTGGGCATTTAGCGCTTGATGTGAAAGAATACCATCAACTTTAACACATAACAGTCAGGAGACATCACACCATGGTCACTGTATACATCATGGATTTTCAGAGACAGCTGAACTAGTGAGGCCAAGACTGCTAAAGCATTTTGAACTGAAGTCAGACATGTAAGATAAGATTGAAATAGAGAGAGAAACATGAGGATGATGGTAAGAAAGATATAATAGCTAAAAGAAAAAGAAGAAAGCAGAGGCAAAGCCAAAGAAAGATAACAGACATAGAATGAAAGCATTGTATACAGAGCTGTAGTTGCCTCGTCTTGCACCCAGTGCCATTCTCCAATCTGCCACACCCAACCCTCAACGATAACTTGAGGAGCCAAAAAAAAAAAAAATCTGCAGTCTTTACCCCTGGAGCAAGTCAGGTCAATTTGCTACAACTTATTTATATACCACACACACACTGCAATCTTGACTGCCAAAGGCGTATAGCTATTCATTTCTATATTCAGAAATGTGAGTACAAAAATGAATGCTGCCAACATTCTACCAGTCGATCAGCATCTCTCATTCATGCTAACACCTTGCACCTGGGCTGACTGCCCCTGTAGTCTACCGTAGTTACTCTTCTAATCTTATACAGCCTGTGGAACTGTAAATATTACTGCACAAGAGCTGAAGCAGACAACAGCTGTTTCAGATTTCTGAGGTTACTAAATGTAAAATTAGATTATTAGTACAGCTCATAGAATTTGACAATATGGTTCACTGTTCTAATGACTTTAAGGTATTTTAGTTATTTTTTAAATAACTCATCAAACTTGTAAGTTATGTTGAGCCGTTTGTTTTGAATTATACTAACAATAAGTAGTTAGAGGCTTGTGTTGCATTACATGACAAAAGTCTAAATAATAACGCATGTGGTTTTCGAAATGTGATGAATTAATTAAAGAAAAATCACGTAGTAACTAAAGTATGTGAGAAAAAAGGGGCTCACATTACTAGAAGGTGGTTAGGTAGTATACACAGAAAGACAAAAAAGGATTCAATTGACTTCAGTAAGGTAAGCCAGCTAAGTGTGTCGAGATATCAATTTATACCGCAATGCATATAACATAATAGTAAAAATCTAACATTTTTTATTTATTTTCATTCAATCAGGCAGTATTTATGATATTAGAAAGTAGTCATTCTAAGATCAATCCTGACCAGAAGAAACTTGAAACAACATGCTGCATGATTCTGTTAAATCTTTACCCATATTTCCTAACCAAACAGTATATATGCTGCTGCCTCTGCATGAAACACTTGTCCTGTTCCTTCTGAAAGCATTCACTAGATGCATACCTCTTAAATTTCCAGGATTTTCCAGAACATCTCTGATTCTATATCATACTTTTGCCTTGTCCCTAACAAAAAAAAAATTGACTTTCTCATAAATCTCCAAAGATTATATTCAAGTCAATGTGAGGATGCATTAGAGATATGCTTATTGATCAGAAAATGCATTTTTGATGCAAAACATGGTAAATTTTAAGTGACATAGAGTAATATTGCAAAAAATGTTCCTGATTTTGGCCCTTTTGTTATGAATTTCTTTTGACTTTGGCCAGAATTATTGAGCAAAGAAACTGAAAGGTCAGAGCAGATATGTGAAAAGAAAAAAAAGATAAAAGAAAACATGATATTCCCTCACAACAGCACTTTGAGAATCCATCCACAACTCATTTTCCCATTTGAGAATGCTTCTTTTTAAATCCAGTATGCCATCCAGAGCAGTCTGTCATGTTCTGAGGGGATAGTTAACCACTAAATACAATCCTCCAAGTATAGACCACATAAAGCTAAAAGGTCCCCGCTCTAGTGACAGCAAAGTGGAAGGAAGAGAGCTGCTGATACTGGCTGGTAGGTCAAACTGTGAATATTTTAAGAGACTACTCAGTATTTTTGAGGATGCTGTTATACAAATAAAAATGGTATTTCCCCTCTTGAAATACCAAACAATTGAGTTGTATGCTAAAAAGCCATTCGATCCCAAGCAGACATCCAAAATGCTTCTATTATAATCTACCACTGATAGTTTGATACACTATAGTCAGAAATTCATAAATTAATTTCCTTCAAATTATGGAATCGTGTGTGTGTGTGTGTGTGTGTGTGTGTGTGTGTGTGTATGTGTGTGTGCGCGCACGTGTGCATTTATCTATGTAGGAAATGGAGGCTGATATTTAATGGCTTCCTCAATATCATTGTCTGCTTAATCTTTTTCTTATATTTATTTCTTTGTAGTAACTTCCAGAGTAGGCTCACTAGTTCTGTATATTGCTAATTGTCATTTAGTAGGAATGGTTATGCAAAGACACTATGCATAAACCTAAATGCAGCTGTTATGGTGCATTTTCCTATGGCTTCATTTTTCTCTAAATAGTCATACTTCACAGGGACTAGATTAAAAGATAAAAAACAGATTTTATTTGCATATATATTCCAGAGCTGTATTCAAGATTAAAAGTCTTAGAAATCTCCAGGAGAAGATGAAACTGTTACCATCTCATGTATTTGTTCAGTGGAAATATGACCATAATGAAAATGATGACAGTGTGCTTTTAAGGTTCCTTATTACATCTGTAATTCATGCAGGCTTATTATCTTTAAGGACATGTAGAATGATACTGAGAGAAACAGCTCATGTCATTTTATTTAGCTGACCTAGCTGTAGCATGTTAATTTGCTCCTACTTTTAGACTTAAACTGCACATTATCATAATGCTACATATTTAAATTTTAATAATCTAGAAATCATATAAACTTCATTTTAGCAAAGTCATTGGTATTATACTTTACACAGCATGAATTTCAGCATTTCAGATATTAAAATATGAAAAGCAAAGAAATTACAATTAACCTCTTTCTATGCAGAAATGATGTGCAGCAGAAACTTTCATTTTGAATTATACTGATCAGGCATATATTATTGTTGTATCTGTCATTTAACATAAACCCTTTGCAAAACTGGCCTTTTCGTCTGTAGGTAAAAAGCGTATGCATATACAATACATCAGAATCTCTGCCAATCTCCTTTGCAGTTTGATTGCAGTTTATAAGTTCAGACATGCTGACTTAACTTTTTACTGAACAAATTATATCCTATTACTGCCTGCCTGGATTTGTGTGATTTAGACATTGTTATTTAACTCAAAGGCTGAGTGCATGAAAGTCATCGATATATACAGCAGCACTTACCTGTCCCATCTGCTTGTTTTCAGTTCCTCTGACATACTCATTTGTAGGACTAACAGTATAATGTTGGTGTCATTCATTCTGGGTACACCTGAGTTACATTCCTTTGCCTACTGGAAGGGATTACACTAAAAAGGGCCAACTGTTGTGTCCTGCAACAAGTACTACCTTCTTCCACAGACTAGTGTACAGACCCTCTAATACAGAGTATTCGTTGGTTATAGATTGAGAAACATTGCCAGATCCTTCCTTCATATTCCTTTGCAGACGGATACCACCATTAAACAGTCAGAAAGTGAAAGTGAGCCATGATCATAAAACACTTTTGGTGATCTTGCCATTTAGATAAGATACCCACCCTTGCCCTATTCCATCCTACAGTAGAGAACTACTTATCACCCTCCATGGATTGCAGGAAAAAGGCAATGTATTTTACATAACAACATACAAAGTCTACAAAATAAAATTTTCACTCTACAAGACGTAATGTTTTCCCTGCACGTGAGACATGAGACAAACCCAGGGATGATACCTTTGCTGCACCTAATATATTACACCAACCCTGTGACTTAGATGTGCCTTTCTTATCCATGGGCTGCATCACCATTGGAGGTGTTACACTAGGTAAACTGACAGATTGGAGGTTATGTCAACCAGGAAATTCTTAAAGGATGAACACTTTCCTAAATATTCCCTGCAGAACATTGCTATCTATGTAAAACTCTCTGGAGGACAGTTTCAGGTCATTCACACCAACATAGACAATGACAGAGTCATATCTGTACTTGTTGTGGAGTGACCTGAGTGCATGCATTATGTGGCGCATCCTGTCACCCGACAGGCAGCTGACAGTAACTTTCTCCTTGTTTAGCCTGGTGAGTGGAACATCAATGTGCCTGACTATAGAGTCATCTATAACTAGAGTGTTGGGTACATTGCTATGCCTTATGGGCTGTGGTTGAGTGGCACACTGCATTTGTGGGCTATGTGTCATTTGGGTTGTGTTGGGGGGGTGGAGATACTTGTGTTTCTGCTTTGGAGGTCCCTGTTGCTTGGACAGGTTTTTACTGAGACCCTCCGCAAATGTAGGTGTGTGTTTTGTATTTCTATGTGTGTGTTTTTGTGGTGTAGGTTTTGAGGGACTATGTGATGAGTGTGGTCTGGTGCAAGTGTTTAACTTCTCCTCTTGACTGTCTAGTCCAGTCTTGGGTGAAGAGAGCTTTGCTTTGAGTTTGGCTATATAAGTGCATCTCTCATAGGTTGTAGTGTTGGTTGGTAGGAGGAGAGGGTTGTCTGTGTACATGCGGCAATTGCTGCATTGCCCCAAGATGCCCAGATTCATCTGGTAGACAGGAGAAAACACCGGGAGCTGACCGTTAGACATGTCTGGATATGTGCTTATTTGTTAAGTACTAGAAAGTGTTTTCCTGTAGACAAGTGAGGAAAGTTGAGTGCTGTAGTAATTTGTAGCTTATTTAGTGCTTACAATGAGTTCTGAACAAGTGCTGAGCTCAAAGAAACAGACTTGAGTGCTGAAACTAAAAAAAATGACTAGTTCTAAGAAACAAAATTAAGCTAGAAGGCTTCCCTCCAACACAAAAAGGCTCGGGGGCTCAGAAGCCCACAAACAGTCCTGGACATAGCAAATCTGTATCCAGACTAGACTACCCACAGGAAAGGCAAGAAACAAGCTTATTAATTTTTTTTTAAGTGGAAAGAGAGAAAGGAGGAGCAGAAACTAAGTGGATTGGCCTTCTCAAATGTTCTCCCTGTATAAGGTAGAATGAGGTAATAACATTAGAATGGGAGGAGTGTCCCAGATCAAATTTACAGTAGGGGCGGGGAACTGCAAAGCCACCAACTATAAGAACAGCATACAAATAGTTAGGTATGGTGGGAAACAAACTGCTGAAATGTTTCTCACAGCAGAAAAGCAGAAGTGAGCCTTTAAATGAAAGTTTTAAACAGATAAACGAGACTCTAGAGAAAGCTTTTAACTGTAAACAAGTTATCAAAATCAAACAACCCAAACAGATGCTTATTAAAAGTGGACATTTTCCAGTTAATACCTCACACACAGTGAAACTAGCTAGAAAAGTATGCAGTACACAAACTGCTATAAATAACTTGAAAAAAATAAGCAAAAAAACAGGATACTTAATGTTATGTATTATAGAGCCGAGTTTGCTCAGTGCCCTTCCTTCGATTAGCTCAGTGTGAAATGGCAGAAACACTCCCAAACTTAACTTCTTAGGAACTGAAGGTTCAAAACCTGAGACAACATTAAAAAAAAGCTCAAAAAACCAATGAGGTGCTTACTCTAAGCGGTAGTCCAGGTGACCCAGTCAGCCAGTGACCTTAAACAGTCCTCTCTCACTGAAATGCCTAATGGCTTTGGGTAAACCAAGATGTCCTTAAACATGTGCTCAGACACACAGCCTCCACAAACACTAGGCCCAAACTCAAGCCTGAATATGGACAATGCTACAAATATCCACACTACTTAGGTAGAAACAAACTGCAGAAATGTTTCTTACATCAGAAAAGCAGCAGTGAGCCTTTAAATGAAAGTTTTAAACAGATAAAGGAGCCTCTAGGGAAAGCTTTTAACTGCAAATAAGTTATCAGAATCAAACATCCTAAACAGATGCTTAATAAAAGTGGACAATTTCCAGTTAATACCTCACACACAGTTAAACTAGCTAGAAAAGTATGCAGTACACAAAGTGCTATAAATAACTCACAAAAATAAGCAAAAAAACAGGATTCTTCATGTTATATATTAAATATCTGAGTTTGCTCAGTGTCCTTCCTTCGATTAGCTCAGTGTGAAATGGCAGAAACACTCACAAACTTAACTTCTTAGTAACAAAAAGTTAAATCCTGAGACAACTTTAAAAAAAAAGCTCAAAAGAACCAATGAGGTGCTTGCTCTAAGCTGTAGTCTAGGTGACCCAGTCAGCCAATGACCTTAATAAATCCTCTCTCACTGAAATGCCTAATGGCTTTGGCTAAACAAAGATGTCCTTGAACATGTGCTCAGACACAGAGCCTCCACAAACACTAGGCCAAAACACAAGCCTGAATATGGACAATGCTACAAATATCCACAATACTTGGGTAGAAACAAACTACAGAAATGTTTCTCACAGTAGAAAAGCGGCTGTGAGCCTTTAAATAAAATTTTTAAACAGATAAAGGAGCCTCTAGAGAAAGCTTTTAACTACAAACAAGTTATCAGAATCAAACAACCCAAACAGATGCTTAATAAAAGTGGACAATTTCCAGTTAATACCTCACACACAGTGAAACTAGCTAGAAAAGTATGCAGTAGACAAAGTGCTACAAATAACTTGAAAAAATAAGCAAAAGAACAGGATACTTAATGTTATATATTATAGATCTGAGTTTGCTAAGTGTCCTTCCTTCGATTAGCTCAGTGTGAAATGGCAGAAACACTCACAAACTTAACATCTTAGTAACAAAAAGTTGAAACCTGAGACAACTTTAAAAAAAAAGCTCAAAAGAACCAATGAGGTGCTTACTCTAAGCTGTAGTCCAGGTGACCTAGTCAGCCAATGACCTTAAACAATCCTCTCTCACTGAAATGCCTAATGACTTTGGCTAAACAAAGATGTCCTTGAACATGTGCTCAGACACAGAGCCTCCACAAACACTAGGCCAAAACACAAGCCTGAATATGGACAATGCTACAAATATCCACACTACTTGGGTAGAAACAAACTGCAGAAATGTTTCTCACAGCAGAAAAGCAGCAGTGAGCCTTTAAATTAAAGTTTTAAACAGATAAAGGAGCCTCTAGAGAAAGCTTTTAACTACAAACAAGTTATCAGAATCAAACAACCCAAACAGATGCTTAATAAAAGTGGACAATTTCCAGTTAATACCTCACACACAGTGAAACTAGCTAGAAAAGTATGCAGTAGACAAAGTGCTATAAATAACTTGAAAAAATAAGCAAAAAACAGGATACTTAATGTTATATATTATAGATCTGAGTTTGCTCAGTGTCCTTCCTTCGATTAGCTCAGTGTGAAATGGCAGAAACACTCACATACTTAACTTCTTAGGTAACAGAAAGTTGAAACGTGAGACAACTTTAAAAAAACCTCACAAAAACCATTGAGGTGCTTACTCTAAGCTGTAGTCCAGGTGACCCAGTCAGCCAATGACCTTAAACAATCCTCTCTCACTGAAATGCCTAATGGCTTTGGCTAAACCAAGATGTCCTTGAACATATGCTCAGACGCACAGCCTCCACAAACACTAGGCCCAAACACAAGCCTGAATATGGACAATGCTACAAATATCCACACTACTTAGGTAGGATCAAAGTTCAGAAATGTTTCTCACATCAGAAAAACAGTAGTGAGCCTTTAAATGAAAATTTTAAACAGATAAAGGAGCCTCGAGAGAAAGCTTTTAACTGCAAACAAGTTATCAGAATCAAACAACCCAAACAGATGCTTAATAAAAGTGGACAATTTCCAGTTAATACCTCACACACAGTGAAACTAGCTAGAAAAGTATGCAGTAGACAAAGTGCTATAAATAACTTGAAAAAATAAGCAAAAAACAAGATACTTAATGTTATATATTATAGATTTGAGTTTGCTCAGTGTCCTTCCTTCGATTAGCTCAGTGTGAAATGGCAGAAACACTCACAAACTTAACATCTTAGTAACAAAAAGTTGAAACCTGAGACAACTTTAAAAAAAAGCTCAAAAGAACCAATGAGGTGCTTACTCTAAGCTGTAGTCCAGGTGACCTAGTCAGCCAATGACCTTAAACAATCCTCTCTCACTGAAATGCCTAATGACTTTGGCTAAACAAAGATGTCCGTGAACATGTGCTCAGACGCACAGCCTTCACAAACACTAGGCCCAAACACAAGCCTGAGTATGGACAATGCTACAAATATCCACACTACTTAGGTAGAAACAAACTGCAGAAATGTTTCTCACAGCAGAAAAGCAGCAGTGAGCCTTTAAATTAAAGTTTTAAACAGATAAAGGAGCCTCTAGAGAAAGCTTTTAACTGCAAACAAGTTATCAGAATCAAACAACTCAAACAGATGCTTAATAAAAGTTGACAATTTCCAGTTAATACCTCACACACAGTAAAACTAGCTAGAAAAGTATGCAGTAGACAAAGTGCTATAAATAACTCGAAAAAAAAGCAAAAAAAAAAAAAAAGTATACATAATGTTATATCTTATAGATCCGAGTTTGCTGAGTGTCCTTCCATCGATTAGCTCAGTGTGAAATGGCAAAAACACTCACAAACTTAACTTCTTAGGTAACAAAAAGCTGAAACCTGAGACAACTTTAAAAAAAAGCTCAAAAAAGCAAATGAGGTGCTTACTGCAAGCTGTAGTCCAGGTGACACAGTCAGCCAGTGACCTTAAACAATCCTCTCTCACTGAAATGCCTAATGGCTTTGGGTAAACCAAGATGTCCTTAAGCATGTGCTCAGACACACAGCCTCCACAAACACTAGGCTCAAACACAAGCCTGAATATGGACAATGCTACAAATATCCACACTACTTAGGTAGAAACAAACTGCAGAAATGTTTCTCACATCAGAAAAGCAGCAGTGAGCCTTTAAATGAAAGGTTTAAACAGATAAAGGAGCCTCTAGGGAAAGCTTTTAACTGCAAACAAGTTATCAGAATCAAACATCCCAAACAGATGCTTAATAAAAGTGGACAATTTCCAGTTAATACCTCACACACAGTTAAACTAGCTAGAAAAGTATGCAGTATACAAAGTGCTATAAATAACTCAGAAAAATAAGCAAAAAAACAGGATTCTTCATGTTATATATTAAAGATCCGAGTTTGCTCAGTGTCCTTCCTTCGATAAGCTCAGTGTGAAATGGCAGAAACACTCACAAACTTAACTTCTTAGTAACAAAAAGTTGAATCCTGAGACAACTTTAAAAAAAAGCTCAAAAGAACCAATGAGGTGCTTACTCTAAGTTGTAGTCTGGGTGACCCAGTCAGCCAACGACCTTAATAAATCCTCTCTCACTGAAATGCCTAATGGCTTTGGCTAAACAAAGATGTCCTTGAACATGTCCTCAGACACAGAGCCTCCACAAACACTAGGCCAAAACACAAGCCTGAATATGGACAATGCTACAAATATCCACAATACTTGGGTAGAAACAAACTGCAGAAATGTTTCTCACAGTAGAAAAGCGGCAGTGAGCCTTTAAATAAAATTTTTAAACAGATAAAGGAGCCTCAAGAGAAAGCTTTTAACTGCAAACAAGTTATCAGAATCAAACAACCCAAACAGATGCTTAATAAAAGTGGACAATTTCTAGTTACTACCTCACACACAGTGAAACTAGCTAGAAAAGTATGCAGTAGACAAAGTGCTACAAATAACTCGAAAAAATAAGCAAAATAACAGGATACTTAATGTTATATATTATCGATCTGAGTTTGCTAAGTCTCCTTCCTTTGATTAGCTCAGTGTGAAATGGCAGAAACACTCACAAACTTAACATCTTAGTAACAAAAAGTTGAAACCTGAGACAACTTAAAAAAAAAAGCTCAAAAGAACCAATGGGGTGCTTACTCTAAGCTGTAGTCCAGGTGACCTAGTCAGCCAATGACCTTAAACAATCCTCTCTCACTGTAATGCCTAATGACTTTGGCTAAACAAAGATGTCCGTGAACATGTGCTCAGACACACAGCCTCCACAAACACTAGGCCCAAACACAAGCCTGAATATGGACAATGCTACAAATATCCACACTACTTAGAAACAAACTGCAGAAATGTTTCTCACAGCAGAAAAGCAGCAGTGAGCCTTTAAATTAAAGTTTTAAACAGATAAAGGAGCCTATAGTGAAAGCTTTTAACTGCAAACAAGTTATCAGAATCAAACATCCCAAAAACAGATGCTTATTAAAAGTGGACAATTTCCATTTTATACCTTACACACAGTGAAACTAGCTAGAAAAGTGTGCAGTAGACAAAGTGCTATAAATAACTAGAAAAAACAAGCAAAAAACAGGATACTTAATGTTATATATTATAGATCCAAGTTTGCTCAACGTCCTTCCTTCGATTAGCTCAGTGTGAAATGGCAGAAACACTCATAAACTTAACTTCTTAGGTAAGAGAAAGTTGAAACCTGAGACAACTTTAAAAATAAAAGCTCAAAAGAACCAATGAGGTGCTTAGTCTAAGCTGTAGTCCAGGTGACCTAGTCAGCCAATGAACTTAAACAATCCTCTCTCACTGAAATGCCTAATGGCTTTGCCTAAACCAAGACATCCTTGAACATGTGCTCGGACACACAGCCTCCCCAAACACTAAGCCTAAACACAAGCCTGAATATGGACAATGCTACAAATATCCACACTACTTAGGTAGAAACAAACTGTAGAAATGTTTCTCACAGTAGAAAAGCAGCAGTGAGGCTTTAAATGAAAGTTTTAAACAGATAAAGTAGCCTCTAGAGAAAGCTTTTAACTGCAAACAAGTTATCAAAATAAACAACCCAAACAGATGCTTAATAAAAGTGGACAATTTCCAGGCAATACCTCACACACAGTGAAACTAGCTAGAAAAGTATGCAGTAGACAAAGTGCTATAAATAACAAAAAAATAAGCAAAAAAAAAAAAACAGGATATTTAATGTTATATATTATAGATTTGAGTTTGCTCAGTGTCCTTCCTTCGATTAGCTCAGTGTGAAATGGCAGAAACACTCACAAACTTAACTTCCTAGGTAAGAGAAAGTCGAAACCTGAGACAACTTTAAAAAAAATCTCAAAAGAACCAATGAGGTGCTTACTCTAAGCGGTAGTCCAGGTGACTCAGTCAGCCAATGACCTTAAACAGTCCTCTCTCACTGAAATGCCTAATGACTTTGGGTAAACCAAGATGTCCTTGAACATGTGCTCAGATATACAGCCTCCACAAACATTAGGCCCAAACACAAGCCTGAACTTTAAGTTGCGTGAGTATTTACTTTGCTTATCTATTACTTGTTAACAGTATAGGCTCCAGATATCCATTATGTATGTTGATTTACAGGAAGTGCACTTGCTAATTGGTTGGGGTGAGCACTGTTGGCTGTATGTTGTTTTATAGTCAATGCATTATACCATAATATTTACCAGCACTGTTCCGTTATAGTTCTGAATGTAGATGCTACTGAGCAAAAAGCTGCTGGTTTGGAAAAAAAGAATAGGGCCCATCGATAGTACTCTGTTCATCTATAATAAATATGATAAACTTGTATCTGTTATTTCTTACCTCATTTCTCTGATAATTATTGTCTGGTCCTGTCAACCCTCATCAGCTTCTCTACTGTTAGCTTTTTAAGTTCTTTCATTACCATTTGTGTTCAGTCTCATTTTCCTGAAATCTACTGCTTGAAGAAATTTACTTTCATGTCTTACGTAAATACAGAGGATATATATTTATTTACCTGCCCTTTTGTTTCAGCATTTTTTTCCTTCCCACTTATCATCTATTTTGTATATATTTTCTCCCTTATGAGGTAAGAAACTGATATTGTTTTTTTTTCATGAATGAACTAGCTATCTTTTTTTCTCAGCTTGTACCTTTGCTTTTGTGACTATTTTTTTTTTACCTTAATTAGCATTGTCTATCTCTTTCTTCCTCCAGTAGCACTTTCTCGATATACAGTCCAGTTTTGTCAAATTCTGCTCTTCTAACATCCAGAATGTCCACATTTCTTCAGCATGGTTCTACATTTAAATTTATTACCTACCATGCTATTTGGTGGTCTGTTCTCAGATGCCTGCCAATTTCCTGGTCTAAGATTATTCCACTGCATTTGGAGAATCCCCCTTTCCCATTCAACCCATGGTTGCTATTTGGCTTCCTGCTCAACTGTCCACTGTCCCAGGTACTACTATAGCTACTTCTGGATATCCCACATTTGTCTTCTTGCTGGGTGATTTCTCAATGTCTTTGGGAAAGAGGCCTTGCAGTGAGATTCCTCAGGATGGAGAGCAAGGGCCTTGTAGGGAGCAGTAAACAAGATGCTAGGAACTATCATGCTGTGGCAGCTGGTCAAGTTCCCAAACGGGCAGAACAACATGCAATGATATCAACATCCTGAGTGCACATACCTACCTGCCCTCCCAGTTCAGACTGTTAGCATGTGAGGCTGTCAGTTATCATGAGAGGCCAGACAGGCTATGGTCCTTCCTTCTGTTTATAGGAGAGCTAGCCATCACTTACCTCATCTTATTCCACTGATTCATCTTTCCAGTAACCTCAGTCCATTTCTAAACTTTTATTAAGAAAATACTTTTTTTCATTCAGAAAGTTCTGAACCTTTGGCTCAGACTGCTTAAGTGGGCATTGGATTAAGTGTCTACAGAGGCCTTCAGTAGCACATGATATATTTGAAAAATCTTGAGAAAGCAAAGGTGGAAGAAGCAACAAATACATCTTAGACACATCCAAATGGGCAGATTTGATTAAGATTTTTTCTCCTTGTGGCAGAACATCTTTGAACTGCAATATAATGCAAAATCTGAATCTCTCAGCTTAGTTCTCTTACTAGCTGTGATGTCCAGGGGATACAGACTTTAACTCCTAAACTATTGCTGTCAATGTTTAAGTGCAATAGAACTATCCGTATAGGATGCGAAACCTACCATTGGTACCATATAGAATGGTACTATACAAAGGTTTGTTGGCCTTGAGTGTATAGAGTAAATGTTCTCTGCTGCCTTGGGTAATGGTGAACACCTGCCACACCCAAAATGCTTTACTCTCCAAATACAGATTACTGGCTTCTCATATCACAGTCTGATCTGTGTGCCTTCCATTAAAAATTTTAACAACATTAATTAAACCTTGACAAAATTATTTTGTACATAAACACACACACACACACACACACACACACACACACACACACACACACACACACACACACAGTATTTTTTTCAGAATGGGGGAAATGATAACTCTGATGCCACTTAGTCAAAACTAACAAAACAAGGCCACACTTTACTGTTTAGCCTTAAAATAAACTAATACTTAATTTTTTGAATAGTAGCAATTAGTTGTGAGGCCTCACTCTTCATAGCACAGACGTCACACAGTTGTAGGAATCTAGAAAATACATATTTAAAAGTTAAATAACACAAGTAGTTGCTTTAAAAATAAGTTAAAATATTTTCTTTCAAAATACATATAGAAATGTGTGCCTTCCATTAAAATTTTTAACAACATTAATTAAACCTTGACAAAATTATTTTGTACATAAACACATACACACACACACACACACACACACACACACACACACACACAGTATTTTTTTCAGAATGGGGGAAATGATAACTCTGATGCCAGTTAGTCAAAACTAACAAAACAAGGCCACACTTTACTGTTTAGCCTTAAAATAAACTAATACTTAATTTTTTGAATAGTAGCAATTAGTTGTGAGGCCTCACTCTTCATAGCACAGACGTCACACAGTTGTAGGAATCAAGAAAATACATATTTAAAAGTTAAATAACACAAGTAGTTGCTTTAAAAATAAGTTAAAATATTTTCTTTCAAAATACATATACAAATATAGAACTTGCACAATGAATTGAAAATAAAACAGTCAGGCAGAACATATTCAAGAAATAAAAGGTCTAAACGTGAAACTTTCTCCTTCTGCTTAAAAGATGCAGTCTCCCCTTGCTGTGTCTGGCTTTTCAGTCCAAAATAAAATTCTTAGTGTTATATTTGAGCTCTGCCTCCCAAGGGCCATGGTGGTGCAAGAGGGCCATGGTGGTGCAGGGTTAGCGTTGTCGCCTCGCAGCAAAAGGTTTTCCCATTCGATTCTCGGCTGGAGTGCCTTCTGTGTGGAGTCTGCATGTCCTCCCCACTGTCAAGTGACGTTTAAAAGACATGCAGGTAGGAGTGTGTGCGAATGGGTGTGCCTTCCTTGAAGGATGGGTGTCGGGCTGACAACTCGGCACCGTAAAAATCCACTGCCAATCATTAACGGACCGGACTTCCACTGTGGCGACCCCTAACTGGAAAAAGCCGAAAGACAGATATTTGAGCTCTGCATCCAAGGCTATCTTTCAGCAAAGCACATTTCCTTACTACTGTTATGTATGTATGATGTATATTTACCTTGTGTCTCCAAGGATTATACACTTTTTGGTGATCAAAAGTATATTGCTGGTAATCCATCCCCATTTTACAAGAGCTTATGATTGCTTGTCAATTAATGTGTAACACACAGGGGCTGTAAATTGTGTGTTACATATTAACTGACACACGACTGCTGTCGATATTTAAGCATAAAGTAACCAAATACATGGGGTTTGAAATCCCACAACCAGTACTAAATAACAGACAAGGGGCAACTGGCTTTGTGTGTTCAGTAAATATGCAGTGCTACCTTGGGTAAAAGCCAACACCTGCCACACCCAACTAAGTTTTAAACTTTACAGCTGCAGACCCACGTTATAATCCCTGACTCCCAAGGATTTCACCATCATAGGGAGCTCAGTGCCGTCCTATACAGTCTTAACAACAGTGATTAAAACTTCATGAAAATTATTTTGCATAAAGAATTTTTCGGAATACGGGCTAAATTGGTAACTCTCCGGCACCAGCATTCTCCATTCACAAATGTATATTGTGCAGACATCAGTTAGTCAAAACTAACAAAACAAAAATGTACTTTACAGTTTCACCTTAAAATAACTCCACCTTTAATTATTCAGGCAGCAGCAACTGATTGTGAACAATTGCCTTTCCTAGAGTAGATACTACAGAGTTCTAGGAACAACAGAATGCATAAATCCTTAAAATATTATGTAAAACATCAGACATAGACATTCCAAATTAAATAATAAAACACTTTGCTTGAAATAAATATGTTAAAACATTTTCTTTATTTAACTATATCTATATTGCATCTCTATATATCTTTTTATCTATCTATAAACAATATAGAACTTGGACAATGATTTGAAAATAAGACATTCCTTTGGGAAAATAATATTCAGAAAAAGCTAACTTACTAGTCTAAAACTGACTGCTTTTTGCTAAATCATACACTAGACCCTTAGTGTCTCTGGCTTTTATGTCCACCATAGAATTGTTACAGTCCTTACTGACAGTATGATGCAGGCTGAGCTATGTTTCTAATAGTATCCTCCAGCAGGCAAGATAGCAACTGTTCTAACTTCTATAACTTTTGAATTAACAATTAACCTATTTATAAAGTTCCCAGACAAGATTTCCTGCATCTTCCTTATGAATTTTTAGAAGATGCCTTTGTGTTTCTACTGTTCGTTTGTTGGTGGGGAGAGGAGTTCCAACATTCCAAACAAGGCATTATCATCATGTGACCTATCCAGAGACCGTTAGGCAGCAGGCCCCACTAAAGTAAAACATGTGACAGTCAAGATGCAAAAGTTAAACTAACATTTTCTCAGTGGCAAATGGGACTATATATCATTTTAGACACTTTCTTTCACACATTACCATTCACTGAAAAGGCAGGTAAAATGCATTTTTTTAGTTATATCTCTCAAGCAGTTATTACATTGTTTAATTTAATTCAGCCCAGGTAACTTGCCATGCATTTTTCTTGGAAAGTACAGTAGCATTTTTTTTCAGTATATTGCAGTTCTTGCAACACCAGCTGTCTGAAACTGACCCATATCATGGTATCAGGAATTTTCTTGCTGTTAAATATGAGTGCTTTCAATGTGTTTAGATGTGGTTTTATATATTAAAGTATCCCATCGTTAATACTTCTCCTTTCTCTACTACCATCAGAACAAAACTTTTCTCTGAAACTTGCTATACAGTTACTCACCGCACACTGAGTTCCATACCTCTCAACCTGCCAGACCTCAAAGTCAAAGCAGTGACTATCAAAAATCATAACACTTAAAATTTTCCTTTACTTAAATGTGCACTGTCAGGATGGAGAATTGGAATACAAAATATCACTTAATAGGTAGCTGTAGTTACAAAGAGATTCCAACACACCCACATGCCCATGTATTGTAACCAGGCAATGACAGATGTAGGAACATAGTGTACTATTTTACCTGCTTTTAATACAGACAGATATATATATATATATATATATATATATATATATATATATATATATACACACACATATATATATATATATATATATATATATATATATATACATATATATATATATATATATATATATATATGTATATATATATATATATATACACACACACACACATATATATATATATATATATATATATATATATATATATATATATATATATATATATATATATATATATATATATATATATATATATATATATATATATATATATACACACACACATATATATTAAGGAAATTACTGACATTTAAATAAAGCCTTTTTTGGCAATAACTCTTGCTCCAAGTCCCACTAACACAACTTTGTTTTCTTTTGAGCCAGTTCCCATTACTTACATCAAATCTCTACTACTCAAGCTAAAACCTTGCTCTCCTTTCACTGACAATCTATCTCCTACATTCCTCAAACTTGCTGCTGACTCAATTGCCTATGCTATATCTATGTTAATTAATCGATCTATTCTGGAATCAACTGTCCCCACCCTTTGGAAATCTTTCTTCACTATCCCTCTTCATAAAGGTGGAAACTCCACTGACCCCTCAAACTACCGACCCATTGCCATTCTATCCCCCCTGTCCAAGATATTAGAAAAATGTATTCATTCACAGCTTCTCAATCACCTCCTCACACACCACTTACTTACCCCTACCCAACATGGATTTCATTCTCACCACAGCATGACCACTGCCCTCCTCTCTTTTACTCATATCATTGCAGAGGCCCTAGACAACAATAAACTAATTTCCTGTCTCTTCCTAGATCTCTCCAAAGCCTTTGATACTGTCTCTCATCCTCTACTACTATCCAAACTCACAAGTCTCCACCTATCCCCCTCTGCACTTGGCTGGTTTAATAGTTATCTATCTGGCAGGGAACAATCTGTCAAATGGCTCTCATCCTCCTCACCTTTCCTTCTCATCTCCACTGGTGTTTCCCAAGGCTCCAAATTGAGACCCCTTTTGTTTAACATCTTCACCAATGATCTTTACACCTCATGCAAATAATCCTCCCTTATTCAGTATGCTGATGACTCCACACTTATATCCATCTCAAATAACATTCCTGAACTACACTCCCTGACCCAACAGGCTCTACTATCCACTGAACAGTGGCTCTCTCACAACCTATTGGTCCTAAATCCCAAAAAGACCAAACTCCTAATTTTCCTTCCCCATTCTCTTTCTCATCACAAAACCTCATTTTTTATTCCATCTTCTAACAATACAACTATCCAACCTGACACCCACACAAAACTCCTAGGGGTCATTATCGATGACGAACTAAAGTTCAACCTACACATACTCCAATGTATAAAAAAAAAAAAAAAAACAGAAACTAGGTCTGCTATATCAGAACAAAAAAATCCTAACCCCTGAATCTAGACTTACCCTGGGCCAGGCACTCCTCCTCCCCTCCTTCTTATAGGCTGCCCCAGTTCTTACCAATATCCAGGCCTCCACTCTAAACAAACTCCAATAGACTTACCATAAAATAGCCAGATTCGTTACTATCTCCCCATACAACTCACACCACTGCATTTCTTTAAACTCTCTTCAATGGCTTGAACTTCCCCAATTTCTGCTATCTTATCAATTTCATATGCTACACTCTATTCTTTATAAACTCTTCTTCTGTCCATCTCTATCTTCCTTAGTCTCCATCTACATCCCATCCCGGACCCTCTGTACTTCTAACCAACAATTACTTGATATCTACCACCCAAGAAGGTCAGTAGGCAAACTACTCTACAAAGACTCCCTTGCCCATGCTTAGAACAAACTTCCCCTTGACTTACATTCAATCTCCCACACCTCACACTTTAAAAAATGAACTAAAAGCTTATTTTCTCAATTCCAGAACTTGCCCTTGCCATGACCCTAACTAGTCTTCCTTCCCTTTATGTACCCTCAAAAGGACCATACTTTGTACCTCATTACACCTCTCTCTCCAATGTGTGTACTATGCATTTGCATAGTTTTATACAAACAAAAATGTTTATTGTTGACCTATTGAACTATATCAATGTAAAATTGTTGCTTAGCTTCTTTTTAATGCAACTTTAATTTTATGCATGTAACCCAACATATGTGAATCGTTTTGCTATAACTTCTATTATATCAATATTGTTTAAAGTTGTACTTGTTTAAAATGCACTGCTGGAGCTTTCCTCCTCGGGTCTCCACTGAAAATGGGCCACAAGCCCAGTTGGACAAACCTGGTTAACGAATGTCAATAAGTAAATAAATAAATAGAGTCCGGAAAATATTAATGTTTGATTTAAAAGTCAGAATGAATACCACCTTGAGTCTCCCCTGAAAAACAGGCTAACTGGCCAACAAAAATATAAATAAAGTAAAAGAATAAAATCAGCTATTGTATCTACCAAACCTTTTACTCAGTCACAGAACATTTGTAGAGCACACACACACACACATAAATGTTGTGTATGTGTGCATCTCTCTCTCTCTCTCTCGCTATATATATATATATATATATATATATATATATATATATATATATATATATATATATATATGTATACATGGCTTCCATTGGTTTATTCGACATTTGTTTAATTGGCTACATTTGCTCGACTATACAAATAGTCAACAGATGTGCAAGATCAACTATCCCAGGGCGGGGACTATTCCCTCTCCCTGGGGATTGTGTGATTTCAGAGTTTATATATATAATTAGCAGGGTGTGTGGTGGTGCAGCCCCCACAAATGGTAGGATGTTGTTTGTTTTTTTAAGTTATATTTGCATATATGCATGCACCGGGAAGCAACTTCAATACATGCATACTAGATAGTTGATGTCTCAATTTTTGGGGTACAGTGGTTTACCTTCAAAATGTCGACATTCATGTTAGTCAACCAACTGAAGGTAAATTTATATAGAAATCATTTTCACTGACTGAAAAGTATTTTTAATATAGACATAGTTGAAAAAAAAAAGAGGAAGCAACATATGCACATAAAAATACCTGCAGTTCTAAAGAGTTGAGTTAAAATAAACCCAAACCAGTCTACATTCTGTGTTTTTAGATACATCTGCTCAGGCGAATGTATGGCACAAGACCCAAATGCAGTGGCCACAGATGCAACCCAAGTCATCACATGGACAACTGCAATAAAAGTAATAAAGCAAGTGCTCTTTTCCTTCCATCTGTATAGCAATAAACTTGTCTCCAGATAGCTTCAAAGCTAACTATACTGCTCCACATTCTCAAGAAATCTGGACAAAGCTAAACATAATGGGGGAGACAAAGGCCCAAAATGGCGGACACTTAAAATGTTAGTGTAATTTCCTTAAAGAGTAAATCGAATGACATGTTTTGCATCAACATGCATTTTCTGAACAATACAAAGTAGGAAACACTAAAGGCTGGCATTAATATCGGACTATAATCCTGAATGACTTACCAGAGGGACAGGACAAAAATGTGATACAAAACTGGGAACAGTTGAGAGTCAAGCTGCTACTCATTGGCTTTCACAGCACCGTGCTTTCTGTGCAGCTGCTGTCTTGTTTGTTGTCTAGAAAAAATAAGTCACACCAGACTGAAGACAATTTACACAGCTGCTGAGCCGTGCCGTTTTCACTGGCACAACCCTGTTATTTGACAAACAAACACTTCACAAAAGCTAACAAAAGAATTTTAAAGATGACATATTTCATTCCTCTCAGTCACTCACCTGCAGTATCTGACAGCATAGACGGCGATTCATATGTCTGTTTACATGGTAACATGCAACAAAAAGCCAACTTCTCATTGGTTCATTGTCTTGCTAATACTAAACCAATAATGTTGCAAAAACTGGAGCTGTCATCGCTTGAAGTGGAGCAGTGGATTAGCTGTTTAATTTCTGCCTTAAATCAGAATGTTCCAGTTGAGAGTGTGCAGTATCAGCATTCTTTTAGGAACTTGGTACTACTCTCCCCCACCATCTGCAGCTGCCATGATACCCCCTAACAGCTTGCACCTGGGTCAACTTCCCTTTTGCCCCACCCAAGTTAAAGTGTGGGATATGTTTTACCGTTTTCTTTTGTTTTGTTTCACCATGAGGAAGTATGTAGTTATAGTATGTAACCCCTGTGCTATGATGGTGTTTTCCCTCTCAGCTTACAGTCACTTGCTCATATTACTGCAACTTGTGGTCAGAATTACTCAGGCATTTGTTTGTGTTATGTAGCTTGCTTCACTTGTGATCAGAATCACAGTGCTCACAAGTCAGATTTCTGTGTATGGTCTGTTCTTGCAGTCTTGCTTTTTCTCAATGGTGCAGCAAATTTGCAATGAGAATAATAAAGTAAAGCTGGCTGGAGGATGAAGCCTCCCCATGTGAGAGATGTAGGGAAGCTTGAACTCCGCAAAGAATGTTTTTTTTTTGTGTGTGCTATATCTGTTTGTAATTTGACAAGCTCAGGTACATGCATCTTCAAGATCCTTTAGATAATATAACATGATGCAAGATTGGATTATTTAAAAGATGCAGAGAACCCTCCACTCTGCAGTGTGGCCCCCCTTGACCTCTCTTCATTTGCCATTTTATTATCTTCCTTTTATTTCTTCCCTTATGTATAACACTGCCCTGTATCCACTTTTCTTAATCGTCCTTGATGTGTTTATGTTCCTGTCATCTCTTTTGTAGCATGTTTCTCTCTTTCTCAGAATACCAAGACATTATTCTTCCATCAAAGCCATTATATCGGATAGCTTTTGGTCAGACTCAGGTCATTTTGGGTATATTATTAGTACTTGTATGTCAGATCTTCTCTGTAACATTGCTCCATGCACAGTCTAATCACTTGGTGAGCAAATTATATCCTGTAAAATTGCTCTAGGCTTGGTGAACTCACCTGCTCCGTACATTAAATACAACATTTAATAATACCATTTTTTCCCATAAATCATTGCTTCTTGAGTCCTGGGACCAGCCCCCCACCCCTCGTGAAAGCATGAGCATGTGCCTGGTTAGAACTCCCATGAATATGTGTGTAACACCATCAACCCATAGCTGCCTCAAGGCATTCCTGTAAGCATTTATCCGAATGAAGCACTGCGTTTTCATAGCAGGGATACAGTAGTAGATTGCCAGGCATTTCTCCAGGTACCACAGTTCATTCTTGTACCCGGGTTGTTAGGATCACAAATATGCCCTGCTTCTACACCATTGTGCCAGCAGAACTCCTGTGATGATTCACTGATTATTCTGAATTGCTTATTGATTCAGTGATAGCTGACATCAGTTAAATCATTCATGCTGTGCCAGGTAATAAAACAGAAAACCTACATCTGTAATTTTTTCTGCCATATAAAATGTTGATGTACTGTTCTTGTGTTAAACATCATTACATTTCATAGTTTATTTATTTATTTTATTGATTGACATTTGATTACTGGGTAGGAGCCCATTTTCAGCAGAGGCGCCTGCTTTGTAAAGATTTCTCCAATGTGTGCTGCACACATCTTTGTAAATGCTGCTGTCTATTACTAGCATTTGAATCAGTTTGTATATAGACTGTAAATAATGATAGCATATCATAAACATTGCTTCCTCCTAAACACTTTCTGCTGAGCATAACCTCTAACAGGTCAGACACTTTTCTGTAAGTAGCAAATAAATATAGTTGCTGTCTGTTTCTAAAACTGTATAAATATCGTTTGGCAGTAAATCTTGTAAGACATGCTATGTCTCTACTGTTCAGTCATGCAGCTTCTAGGATAAAGCACAACAATTTTATCAGAGAATATGATGGTGCAAACAAAGAAATGTCTGATGTTCTTCTTTTGAGTACCACTTGTAGATGAACAAAAAACAGGCCAATTGTTAATGTACTGCTGACAACATATGCCACGGGCTGTTCCTTCTGGGTGCGCTAACATTGCACATATGTCAAAAACCCACCCTCTGTGGAAAACAGCTAGCCAGAAGAAATGGCACGAGAAGCCAATTAATGCATTCTCCTGCCCCCATAATAATGTCTCAGTGGATATGTCATCCGCCACAGAGCATCTTAGTTGATGAAGAGACAGTACTTGTTATACCATTGTGTAAAAGAGGAAGCACATGAGATGCTGGAATAGCTGTGGTGTGAATTTAGCTGCAATTTATCTGCCTTACATCTCTGAATGAAAATCTCCAAGAGGCAGCCCAGGGCCCTATTTTGAAGAGAGTTTGCAGAAGAAAAAGTTTTGTTCTGTATTTTGTTTCATGCTGTCATATTTGACTTGAAGGTATTGCAGAAGCTTGAAGATTTTCTGAATGCTACACTCTTGACTGCCAGGGTAGAATAAATTATGAAGTAAATCCATTATGTTTTAAACACAAGACCCTGAGTAAACCTGACCTTTATTGTGTAAATGGGCTACTCATTTTTTATTTTAATAGGTCTCTAAAGACTCAAGACACGTGACACTTGTTCCCCTGACTGCATCTGTATGGAGCTGATCTTGGCCATCTGCATATGATTTTTGACCCTGTAATAGTGAAAAAAAAGATTCTAGTAGAAATGTGGTTAAAAGAAAATTTTCATGCCTCTCACATGACTAAGATTTATTGTCTTTGATCTTGATAAGGTTTTCTTAATGCGTTTTTAACATATGATATAAAACTAACATAAAACAGTTACAATAAAGTTACCATGTAGTGCAAACTCGTACTGGCTAAAAATTAGTCATTATTTCTGGCCATTTTGGTTAAATATGTAATAGTTTTCAGCTTGTGAAATTAAGTGTTGAATATTTGCAGTTTGACTTATGGTTAAAGGGAAAGATGTTTAAATTACTTAAGAGTAATTGTATTTGCTGTTAGTCTGTGTAGTTTATTGTTAACCTACCACCCTTTATCTGTAGTTTTCTGTTGCTCTGTATCACATGAACACCCTATACTGGCTGTGCCTCTTAAATAATTCTTCTAACAAAGGAGTCTACCTTGAGAAGGCCATTTAGAAAAGGTATACCACAAATTAAACTTCTCTTGTAGGTGGTAATGTAGTACACAGCTGGATTATGGGATGCTTTTGGTTGTTGCTTTCAGAAATCAACAACTGTCTCTGTTTTTTTTTTGTTTTTTTTTTTATCCTTCAGAGTGGCAAATTTTATGTCATTTAAAGTAGCAATCATAAGCTACTTCATTGCTCTGTACTGTGATGCTGCTACTGAAAATGCAGATAATTTCTGAGTCATTAAATGATGGCATAAACAAAGGCAAAAATAAAAATGTTACTCATCTCTTGAGCTGATACTCAAAAACTAATGTTCATTTTCACATTTCTTCTGCATATGTACTTTAGACAGGCGTTGAAGTACAGCAGACAACATACTTAACCAATAACTTCTTTCTCCCCTCCCCTTTTGTCTCACATGAATAGCCCTATACTATATGCAGTCTTGAATTCCTTTCCTGCTTTTGGTCTTACTGCCTCATTGGTGAGATTGATCCTGTAATCCACAGCCCTTTCACCTGGAGGAAAACTACCTTATGTCTAACCTGGGACATTCACTTGTACATTAAGACTTGTCTTCTTTTAATAGCACATCTGTCAGTATTTTTCAGAGTATGTTGTCTAGCCATAAGGGATAAAAACAGCCTGTGCTGCTGTATAAGTCCCTGTTATGTCATTGCACCAAGGAACACATGGTGACCCATGCATTGTGCAGCCAGCCATGTTATAAGGCAGTAACATTTTCCATAGCTGTACCACTATGCAGAAAGAACAGTGCACTCTCTCTCCTTAAAGGGTTCACACCTTCTTGTGAAATACAGAATGGTAACAGTATTTTGTCACTGTGCATTGCAGATTGTCATACAAGAAGTTCTGATCTATTGGTAATGCCACGAATATCCGGCACAATGTTGTGTCTTTTGGCTTTTTCACGATTAGGGGTCGCCACAGCGGAACTCCGGTCCGCTAATGATTGTCAGTTGATTTTTACGTGCTGAGTTGCCGGCCCTAACACACAACCTTCAATGAAGGTACGCCCATTCACGCATGTCTCCACAGAAGACGCTGTAGCTGAGAATCGAACGGGACAACGTCTTGCTGTGAGGCGACAATGCTACCGCAGCACCACCACCGCTATAATGTTAAAATATGCCATCTCAGAGGGAACATAGTTTTTTCTTAAGGAAATAAACCAAACTGAAGTTCATTCAACATTTTTTTGTTATATTCAATAATGCATTCATTGCTTAAATGATGAGTAGAATTCCTCTGAGTTGAAGACTGCACATCTCTCACTTTTATCAAATAACTTTATCAGTGTCTAGCTTTTTACAAAATATTGCATTATAAAAAGTGAAATTAAAACCAACCCAGATTCTGATTTATAGACTGCTCAGGATGGAAGAGATGAAGGAATGTTATCTTCTTATAAAAGTTTCTAGAGATAGTTCCCCATGGTCTTTTGATGCTATATCCAAGATATCCCTGCAAACTGGATAAAACACTTTAACTTTTGAATTAGTTCAGTGCAAATTATTGATAATATGCCTCATCTGTACCCATACTGAGAACCAACAGTGTTTCTGCTCCCTCTCTACCAGATATAATCTCTATTGCAACTAAACAGGCAACAGTATAGCAGGGCAACAAATTGGACTGCTTAAACTAGAGCAAAAGCAAGTGCATTGTTTGTGAAGCCCTGTTTTACCTTTTCTGTCATCAGTGGAGGCACGAGGAAAAATGATCCAGATGCATGTCTTTTGGAATATGGGAGGAAACCAGAGAACCTGAAGGAAACCCACAGAAGTGCAAGGAGGACATGCAGACTCCACACAGAAGGCACTCCAGCCAAGAATTGAACTGGAGAACCTCTCACTGTGCTGCAACAACGTTAACCGCTGTACCACTGTGCCACCCAGCTTGCCCAGTAGTAAGATCAAGGAGTTAGGGCTCAGGAGCTTTTTTCATATTTCACTCATATCACATGTTCAGTACTCAGACAGGTGACATTAACAACCACATTTATTTTTGGTATGTGCATGCATATCCAGATATATATTTCAGTCTGTATCTAGACCATCTCCTTTAAATATCAACAGAAAATTGCCAAAAGAAAATGTCAAAATGGAATATGAAATCTACTGAAAATTTGCATTATAGTTGCTATATAGGAACAGTGACAGGCTTCTTAGCTCCAGCTCTTATGATTTTGTGTCAGTGAACAGTTTGCAGAAGAATAATTAACCACCACCCAGGTGCTTTCTTTTAATCCACACTAGTTTATCATGCAAATAACAACACTTAGTGTGAGATCTGCAGCTTCCCAAGACACGTGCAATTAAAATGTCACTGCGAGTGACAAATCCTTAATATGGACAATGAAAAAACAATTACTAATGTGATTCCATACTGTGATATGATTTTATTTTCCAGTTGTATTTAAGTATAATTTATTTGTATTGTTACTGGAGTAAATAGTTATACAAATTCACAAGTGCTCAGTAAAAAACATGCATTCTGATATGTCCAGTTAATTGATTTTCTATATTCCTACTTGCAAAATTTATGACCAGGCATATGCATAAACTCCTGTCAATGGATAAAATTAAATGTTACTAGTATTTGCACTGACTATTATATTTTCATATTTATTATCAACACGGTGCTGTATCAAGATGCCTTTATGTCCTATCATTCCTTCTATGTGCTACTACAATGTTCTTCCCATAGGAAAGCTGCTGTGACACTGACAGGACTATGATCATATTGATAAAGTTGGACTTTAGGACATTTCTGTTGATAAAGCAAAGGTAATCTAGAAACTTGAGACAGGTCTGGTGTTCCACCTGTCACCCAGTTGATGACAGGACTAATGAGAAACAGAATATAAAGGATTAGTCTAGATAAAGTCACTCTAGCTAATGGCTCTAGGAGACTTTCTCTCTGATGCTCTCCCTGCAGGAGGAATAAATACATTTTATTTAAGTTTTAAGTTAAGTTATTTAAGTTTATGTGGTGGTGCAGCGGTAGCGTTGTCACCTCATAGCAAGAGGTTCTCCCATTTGATTCTCGGCTGGAGCGCTTTCTGTGTGAAGTCTGCATGTCCTCCCCACGGTCGAGTGGCTTTCAAACGATATGCATGAATAAGCGTGCCTTCGTTGAAGGTTGGGCGTCGAGCTGGAACCTCGGCACCGTAAAAATCTACTGCCAATCATTAGCAGACCGGTGTTCCGCTGTGGCGACCCCTAACCGGGAAAAAACAAAGGAACAACAACATTTAAGTTTACTCAATTAAGTATGTAGATGGATGAGTGTACTTATTGTAATATATTGCATTTGACAGGTCAGTTATTTAGAAGTAGCTACAGACAATGATGGGAGGGTCCATGAGTGCTGATTGGAAGAACATTTGGGAGATGTAAAAGAAGGAGCTAAAGCTTTGAGATTACAGATTAATGCTGTTAAATTACTAATGGTGTACATTTACCTGTGTCAGGTCTGTCATTTTCTTGTTTTAATTATTCAGTTTGAGTGGTTTTATAAAATCAGACATAAAACATCATTCCTGTCCTACACCTGTACTATATTACAAACAGTACATAAAAATTATTCCTGGAATATACAGGAGGCTAAAACATTCTTACTTACTGTTGTGCTAGTCATCAGTTCCTACTTTAGTTGCAGTAGGAAATGCATTTACTGTCTAATGCTGTTATTAAACTCACGTTTTTGTCAACAGTCACTGCATATTTTTAATACGTTTATTTTGCTGTTGACATGAAACTGCCAAAATAAAATTCCTGCTGAATGTAACTAGTTGTGAGTAAACCTACTCAATCCAAACAATTGAGAGAACAGAGTGAACCGCTACAATCAGCTACTTGAACCAAACATTGCAGTGAAAGTAATGCTAAATAGTTGAACCAAACATTCCAATGAAAGGAGTACCAAATACTTGAAACAAACTTTCCAGTGGCTGGATTAAATTCTCTTAAATAATTTTATCATGTGATTGTTGCAGACTGGTGGAATACTATTTTGGGGGATTTATCAATAGTAAATCTACCTTGAAATGTATATTTTTGAAGAGCATGTATATATTCACGTGTTACTAAATGCAGTATGAAGATGAAGGAAAGACGCAAATGAGGTATCCCAAGGTTCTAATTGCACGTAAGCTGTCTTGCTATTACTTGAATGCCCCTTGTATTTCATCACTACTGTCATTCCCAATTACGACTATACACACATCTTTTGGAAGGAATAAAATGATTTTTGACATTAAATATTTGCAGTCCCATGTCCACCCCACATCCTTTGGCTGTTTCAGTTTCTTTCATCACTTGTGACTTGCAAGTAGAAGAGTTTTGCCTTTCTAAACCTTGATCTTCTTATGGATTGCTTGGGTAGACGTTCTCTTCTACAGAGTTTAACCATCACTAATCTAATTTCATATTGCTAACATGATCACACTGGAAAACTATGTTTAAAAATGTAAAAAGGTCTGAAATAAGTCAAAAAATGCTGCATGCACTATTTGATGCTAACATCTGCTCCAGTGAGTAAATGGATAATTAGTGAGGGTAGTATATGAAGCGTCTATGAATTCTTGCAACCTCCACAGAAATTTATAATTATGGTGTGTGTGTGCGTGTGCGTGTCTGTCTGTCTAGCTGTCTTTGATAGATCGATAGACAGACATAGATTTGTATGTACTGGGAGAAATTAGGAGGGAAAGCATTTGCAGGGTGATCAAAGTAGAGGTCAGGGCACCTGTAATCAAGTGATGATCTGAGCCTCTGTCAAACTACCATCATTTCAAGTCTATGCTTCCTGCTGGTGGGAAAGAAAATGACAATAAACTGGCTTTCCAACTGCTTAAGAAGCATCTTAGTAAAGGCAGCATGTGCTGCACCAAACAGATGTTAAGTGACTAGTCTGCACAGGTTAGTTAAAGGCAGCCAACTGACTTAGGGAGGAATCATAAATTATGTGAATTGAAATCAGTGCAGGTGCAGTAGCAGGATGCAAAAATATCAATATCTTTAATTCACACACTGTTTCACCTTTGTAACCTGTTAAATTACATATGAGACATCATCCGAATACTATGATATTTCTTAAAAGGGGCTTAGAGTGTTCCCAAAGTTATACTAACTTTTGAATGTAATTGAAGTTATAATGTTGTTGACTTTGCTGTAAGCTGTAGTTATAACTATGACTACAGTGTATAAACACAGATGTTAGTGATAGAATTTATGTGGTCTGTTGAATATACATGAGTACTGTAACTAATTCCCTAGCAACTACTTTTAGTAGCACTGTCCATTCACTGCTCTCCCCATCCACACTTGGGACTTATGGTCACCTATCAATGGACCACTGATTTAGACAGTAAATTTTGCCACCCCTATCTACTCCTTCTAAGCAGTAGATAGCCCATAAGTGTATCTCTCCATTTTTGTTCTTCCACTTCGTACAATATTTTACTTTTCCTCCTCTGGCCTTCTTGCTCAAATCACCCTCCTACATTTCCCAGGGTCTGCTTGAATAATATCCCCACATTCTCTCCTAAAATATGCATGTCATCCTTTCTTGCCATCTTCTAAAACTCAAATTCCTCCATTACATTCACCATTCTGGCAGCCCTGAGTTGCATGATATCCGCCAGCATGATTTCTGGATACAGGGCTTATAGTGTGGCTTTACCAATATCGTGCATAGTAGAACCCCGTGTCATTCATTTAATGAGATATGTACGTCTTAGTCTTTCCCTCTGCACCCATCAGACTGCATTGCATAATTTATCCTCTGGGACAGTTTAACTACTGAATTATTTTCTTTCTTGCTTTCTCTCTCTTTGGGGCCATTTTTCCAAGCATATAGAGATTTCCCTGGATTCTTGCCATTAAAATGATAGTAAATCACACAAGAGCCTAGTTATCTCTTTCATCACCACTGGAGGCAGTTTTTTTTTTTTTTTTTTTTTTGGGTGGGGGTGAACCTTATCACCCTAAGCTGAAAGAAAGACAACTGTTCTGGTTCTAGAGTGAGGATTACATAAGGAAGGATAGAAAAGTGTGTTGTAGTAATATAATTATAGAACATAGTCATGCCACAACTTGGAAATGTACACATAACGGAGTTCCGCATCATTGCATGTTCATAGCTTGAATATGCTTTTATTCCTAATACACAATGTACTTAGTGATCATTATGAATTTAGGAACAAGAAACCTAGAAATAATTACATTTTTATGAATGCATGCTAGTTATATTCAGAAATCATCAAGAAAAAGTTTATTATGCACACTTTTGATATCAGGGAAGTACATAACACCTTTTGTTATGCAAATTTCAAAGCCTTCAGGACTTAAACTTGAACTGAAGCACACATGACAGCCACCAAAAATCCCCCCACACACACATCTTTGCCAGAGCAATATGTTTAAACACTTTGCCTCTGTCTTTGTGACAACACTAAGTGCCAGGGCAATTAAAGCACTATATATAACCTAGAATTTTGACTTTGGGTTTCTCTGATCATGCCTAACAAGTTATGTATTTTCAAAAATGATCAAAGTGGATATCAGGATTCATCTCTCAAGCATCACTTTGCTCACCTCTCGATGTGAATATATTGACATCAGTTTCTTGAAAACATAGCAAGTTGCTGTTGATTGGAAACCTAATCACAGTCCTCTGTGTGTTCTGTAACAGAACAACACAATAGTTCAGTGGTTAGCACTGCACCCTCTCAGCTCTCTGTTCTCAATTAGGTTCTTGCTCATGATGAATTTGGTGTAGAGTCTACATGTTCTTTCTGTGTCCATGTGTGTTTACAGTTGTTTCCTATATCCTAAGTACTTGCCATTAATTGAACTGGTGACAAAGTTGTAATTGCAGAAGACAAAAAAGAGATGGCAGTTCTTAGTGGTACAGTAACACATAAGACAGCTCTTCTATGGTGTTGGTGTTCTTACAAATTACTAGTCATAATAGACAGGTATTTTTCAGGAGGATAGCAGGAAAGCTTGCTGTATTTTTATCAGAGATGGGTGTAATTGTTTAGTCTTATATAATTATGCAGGTGAATGTGTTGGGGTTGTACTGATAGAACTTATGGGATTAACTGAGCAAATGTTTCTAAAGCTGAATAACAGAGTGCAATAAGGCGTGGAAGTTAATTAAGTTATTATGTAAGAGGTTGTTTGGAGGGCAGGAGGGGTAATCTTCATGTTAAAGAGCAGCACAGGTAATTGTAAAATAGTATTGTTTCATACTGGATTTGAAAGGAGGTAAAAGGGTTTGATAATACTCTTGTGTGGTACACAGTTCCAGAGTTTAGGACAATATAAGAAGAAGGCATTTTTTTGTTGATGTTACATGGTGTCTTTGCAAGAGACTGTCAACATGCTTTGATCCAACGTGAAGGAGTGTGAAACTGAGGGTCTGTTCCTGGGATGAACCAGTCAGTCGGGGATGGACAGTATTTGAAGTTGAGGAGTTTATGCAGTAGGCTTGCTTGCATATGACTACTTGGAAGTATGATCAGTACAATGTGTGCTTTCGTTAGAGAGGCACAGCTCTGTTTTTAGAAGTCCTTAAGTAGAGGCTTAGCTGTGTTCGGAGTGTAAAGCTTTAGACATTATCTGAAGAGTAGCAGATGAGGTAAAGCATATTATAAACATGAGAGTAAGACAGAAGGTGCTATTAGAATCCACTTGTTATAGCCTCTTGGTAATGAAGCTGATTTAGTTCTTTCATGAATGCTTGGAATTTGTATGTGAACTTGTTTTCATAAGTTTTGAATGACAGAGATGTTTTGATCTATAACCCTCAACATTTTATTATATAGATTTTTGCAATTACATTGTCTGCCAATGATGAGCAAATGATTGCTACCACAGAAATAGAGTTTAACCTATAAAATGTTATGGTTCCATAATCATATCAGACAGGAACTTTTCTAGAATTATCTGAGATTACTGGTGGATATTAGTTTACTCTGCGGTGGTGGTGCTGCGGTAGCATTGTCGCCTCACAGTAAGATGCTGTCCGGTTCGATTCTCAGCTAGAGCGTCTTCTGCGAGGAGACATGCGTGAATGGGCATACTTTCGTTGAAGGTTGTGCGTCAGGCCTGGCAAGCCGGTACGTAAAAATCAACTGTCAATCATTAGCGGACCGGAGTTCCGCTGTGGCGACCCCTAACCAGGAAAAGCCGAAAGACACAAACAA
The DNA here is from genome assembly GCF_019279795.1 of Protopterus annectens. NCBI lineage: Eukaryota > Metazoa > Chordata > Ceratodontiformes > Protopteridae > Protopterus > Protopterus annectens. Next base: position 298,461,189 of record NC_056727.1, on the reverse strand, counting down.
ACTGGTGGATATTAGTTTGCTAGTAATGTGTAGGCATTCAGAACAATGCTAGATGAGCATAAGGGACTGGATGCACATAGGTCCATAGGTGTATACTTGACTAATGATCAGTAGGGTCCTAATAGCCTTGCAACCCAGATGTCATCCACAAATTTGATTTATATAGGACGTTATTTACTGAATTGCGATGTCCCTCACAGATATAGGTGCCGGACTAGGGGTAAATTTCCAGTTACCCTTTAATTCATCCAAGTTGCTCTTAAACAGAGTTAGGGAAGAATTCTGCTTCATGTGGATGGGGAGTCTGTTCCACAGAATGGGAATTCTCTGAGAAATATATCTGTCACTCCAACAAGTCCTGTTTATGTCGCAAACAAAATTTAGGCCTTTTGATCTATTAGTTCTGATGCTGTTTGTTTTGTGGCTGTGCAAAAGGTTCATCAAAACAGGATCCAGGGATGCCTTTTAAGCCAGGAAAAGATCCCATCTCAGAAGTTTGTAGGATACGGAATAAAGAGACAGGGCCTTGAGGCAATCAGTATAGGATATTGTGTTTACTCCTTGTATTCTTTTTGTAAGGAATCTTTGTGGATGTTCCAGTTGCTGCATGTGTCTGATCAGGTACATAGTGAAGGGGGAATTATACTCCATGGTGAGTCTGATGACAGTGACGACTGAGTACAGTGATATGATGACCTCTCGTGACTCACATGCCATGCCCTTACTTATAAGTTGAGCAACGATGAAGAATTTTCTTACTACCTTAGACACATGTTGGTCAAAGTTTAGGTTGCAATCTACATGAATTATCAGATCCCTGACTAGTGAATCAACTTTTAGGGGTGTTTTATTGATAACATACTTACCCGTGGTGGCCAACTTCCCAAAAGGTTCTATAATGCATTTATTGACATCAAGGTTTAAGCCATAGCTTTGGCAGCAAGTACTTATCTATGTTAAGCCTTCCTGAAGGGTGTTCCTGTCATGGGGGGATTAACTGACTGCTACCAGTTTTGCAATCATCTGCAAATCTGGTCAGCCAGTGGCCTTTGACATTGCCTTTGACCTCCAAGAAGCAGATGCCAAAGAAGAGTAGGCCTAGCACTGAGCCCTGAAGGACTTTTCTGGTGACCAGCATGTTTGTGGAGGTGGTCCCACCAATCCTAAATTCTTGCATTCTATCCATGAGCCACCTAGTTATCCAATGTATTATAAAGGGGTTTATGCCAAGTTCCATAAGTTTGTTGACAATGCGTGAGTGTGGTTATGTATCAAATGCTTTATCCAGATCTAGGTAGGCAGTATGCACCACTGTCCCCTCATCCATTGCCTCAGTGACCTTTTCAAAGAAGTCCACCAGGTTCAGAAAGCATGACATTTTTTTGACAAATCCATACTGAGATGGATCCAGTGTCTGGAGGTCTCCTTTGTCCTTGCTGATAATTTCCATAATTCTTTCCATGGCTTTGCAAATAAGACTAGTTAGACTACTAGGTCTGTAGTTTCCTGGATCTGTTGAGGGTCCTTCCTTATAAGTAGAGATGAGCATCATAGTCCTCCATTCACATGGCACAAAGCCTGTTTTAAGACTATAGTTAAATAGTGACTCCTGAGGTCCTGATAAGTCATATTTTAGACAGCTCAGGAGGAATCCCATGATGTTATACAGGCACATTGAGGCTGTGTTCATGGCTTTGGTGAGTGCAGCCTGTATGTGCTCCCTAGTTATAGTTGGTGGGGCTATGTTTGAGGGTATTACTTGGGGATGGTTAGGGCTGTGTGGAGGGGTAAAGCTGGAACTGAATTTGTCCACTAACAATTTTGTTATATCTCCATGCTAAGCAAATGTTGCACCATTAACCACCAGTTCAGCACATTGTGTGCTGCCCTTGAGGTTTCTGACATAGCTGAAGAAGGCCTTATGGTTATCTTTCACCTGGGAGGATATTCCAACCTCAAAGATGGCTTTGCTTGACCTAATTAGCCCTCTTAATTGCCTATTTAGCTTGATGAGAGAGGTTTTATCTTTATGGGAATTATCCTTCCTTAGTTTTACCATATTTTATTTTCACTTTTGTTGTATATCCCATTTAATTTGGGATGCTGCCAGGATGGTTTGTTTCTGGGGCTAGTTCTGTGCTTACTTCTAGTAGGTACAGCAGCCTGTATGCAGCCATTGACATGGTTGCTCAGAGTTTTTGAGAGCAGTTCAATGTAGGTTGCTATGTTCTTGGTGTTTGGAGAGGTGCTAAATATTGACAAACCATTGCTTAATAAAAGGTAGTTTGTCTTAGAATAGTTCTTAACTGTTACTGGTTGTAGTGGGGTTGGACCTTACCAGGGTGGGCAAAACACTGGGGGAGGTGCTATGTTCTCCCATATTTGTAAGTGCTGTACAAGGTCCAGTATGTTGGACCCTGTAGTGGGTCACTGTTTGGTCAAGGGTGTTAGTACTTATGGAGTCCTGGAATATCTGTTCCTGTAAATTTGAGACAGTGTAAGATACCCATTCTATAGGGGGGTAATTAAAGTCCCCATGAGTAGGGTGTTAGGTTGCATGGAAAGTGTCTTCAGTAGGTCCAGGTATACATTGTACATTTCTTGGGACATGGAGGGTGCCCTTTATCAGGCTAGAATATTATACCTGATTTTACCTATGATGATCTGCACATGAAGGAACTCCAGTGCATCACACTGTTTGAGCAACCTTGATATACTGTTGTTACTGATGTATATTGAGACACCTTTACCTTTAGCCTTTGTCTGTGTAGCTACTGGCCTTAAAGTGTGGAAGCACTGAAACCTTGCACTGCTGAGGCTCTGTGTTACTTTAAACCATGTCCCAGTAACTGCACAGATGTCTGCTTTCTAAAGTGTGAGGAGGGCTTGGAGGGAGTGTAGTTTTTAATTAGGCTCCTGGCATTGAACAGTAATACCTTGAGGTTCAGTTGAGTTGATTTTGCTATGTCAGTAGGCTTGTCAATTTGGCATTGTCTCAAAAAGGCATTGTGGAGGCAGATAAGGTTTTAGTCAGTATTCAAAAGCCTAGAGGGGTCAGGTGCAGACCATCCTTGACAAGGCAATGTGGTCTGTTAGCCATGTCATCCCAAGCTGACAAATATTGGATCCTCTTAGAATGACGCAAGAAGAACAGCTTATTGTTGAAATCAATTATCATTTGCTCATATTATGGCATCATCCTTGGTGATGGTAATAAACTGCTCAGTGCAAGTGTCATACCAGCCTGAGACACATAGTCTGAGAGCTCCTTAATGTCTCTTCTTATAGTCCAGGAATATGCATCTCAAGTCACTCACACCTGTGTACTGAATGTGTTTGTGTGCGTGTGTGCACGCGCGTGTGTGTGCATGCATGTGTGTGTGTGCGTGTGTGCGTGTGTGCGTGTGTGTGTGTGTGTGTGTGTGTGTGTGTGTGTGCGTGTGTGTTTGTGTGTGTGCGTGTGTCTGTGTGAGTGATTTGGTGGATCCTGGTTCCAGATAACCCATTGACCATTATCCTTTCATTATTTATCTTGGTTAGAGTGACATCAGTATGTCTTACATTGGAATCCCCTATGAAGAGAGTCTTGGGGAAGTGGGATTGCCTGCCTTAGGGGTCTAGTGTATGGGGGTCCAAAGAGTGTGACTGCATGTATGGTGTTAGGTTTTGTTTTTTCTGAGTGCCTTTGGGCTTGCTGAGGCATAGTTTTGCCAACAGGTGGTCTAGCCAATGTTTGTTTAGGAAGATTGCCTTTAAGTGCTTCAGCAGATGTTAGTCTGTGTGTGTGATGTGTGCTATGTGAGGTGGGTGTTGTTTGTGTGATTTTGACAGCCTGATGTCTGTATATGTGCAAGAGTTTAGCCTCAAGTGTCATTGTGTAAGTATATCTGCAGCCTACTGTGTCTGTTTCTTTGAGATTTAAGTGGTTGTCAGTAAACATGAGACAATTGCTATATTGCCTGTAGATGCCCATATCCACCGAGCTGTATACAGAGAAGTTAGGAAATTGCATATCCATGCTGTCCAGTCCTTTGATTAATGAGCTGCATGGGGGTGGTGTATTGGGGTTAGAAGGCTATTAAGAGCACTTTGTTGAGGCAGATTATGCTAAACAGTACTAAATGCTACTAACTAATGTTTTTACAATACTGAATTCTACTAAGGAGGAATGAGGTTTAAAAGAAGGCAGCATTTGAATGAGCTATGTAATACTTAATTGACAGTGACTAGATATATTATAAGTGATGTATAATGTTTGCAACTACAGTTATCTCGGTCTGTGATGCATACTGTTTACAATGACAATTATATTAATGTGGTTTGTTTTTCATTTATACAAATGTTAAGATTGCCTATGCCATGTGTGATAATTTAATAAAGACGTTTTTTTTTTTTTATTTAAAAAAAAACACCGAATTCTACTAAATCTATAGGTATTGCCACTTTCAGCCAAACTGGCTGTTCTAAGCTTGTTGGTGTGCTAGGTATTTGGTTTGTATTTACTGCTTTAGAGCAATTTTATTAACTGTTCTATAGGAAAATGTTTCTTTCTAGGTATTTGTTATTGATAACCACCACTCTGTAGTGAGCAGCTCTATGCAAACATGCCAAATTTATAGCAGCAAAGAAATAACAGAAAAGTAACTAATGAGCCCTCTGTGAAATAAAATGACTACAGCAGAGCCTTGTATGTGATTTCCAGTTCAAATAGAACAGGTAACACCTCATGCAGCCAGATGACTAATCCCAGACCTCCTAATGTAAAAACATAGTAGAAGAGACCCACAAGTGCAATGCTACTGCAAACCAATTAAACAACTAGCAACAAATTCCTTGCTGAAGACACTTTTATAGAAGTAACAGTGAGAGGAAGAGCAATTTTGTTTACAAAAATACAGTAAAATGCAGAACTGAAAGTAAGAAACAGTAGTGTTCACTCAGAAAGCTGAAGCGAGTGCGATTTAGCAATCAAAAGTACATAGCTTTTCCTGGATGGCATTATGCACAAGTAAACCACTTCTGGAGCACAGAGTAGGATGCAAAGCGTTGTTAGCTATGAGAAAATGTACAGGAAACAATATGTTGTAAAAGAGGTTTAGTCAAGCAGTACAGGTTTGCTTGGTGGCACTCAGTATCCTGGATCTATGGAAAACATTCGGTGGGAAAGTAGTTAAATAGCCTAGACAACAGACAATAGAAATTAAAGTGTGTGGGGGGGGGTGGAGTTTGGAATTATTATTATATAAAGGACCAGTGCCAAAACCAGTAACTTATAAAACCACAAAATAAAAATAATGAGACAGTTGGGAAAAATTCAAGGAATAATCAAGCTAGCTAGTGAGAGATCCAAATCAAATAATGCCAATATTGGAGCTCTGTCAGAAATGTTAACTTAATTTCTTAGTGGGGGGCAGAAACAAAGAGTAGAGGACAAGAAAGGCACTGGAATGCAATTTCTCTGAGCAACAGGCCAATGACTCCAGCCAGGTTAGAATTTTATAAACTTTAGTTTAATGTCTCAGTGGGGGATGGGGCAGACGCAAAGATCATAGAAACAGAAAGGCCCAGGAATGTGGGTCTATATTACGTGATTGAACAGTCAAATGTTCGAACACATAATAATCAACCCCTAAATATCGAAACACTGAAATGTTGAATGGAAGAAAAACACCCAAACAAATCATTAAAACACTCTAAGCAGGGGGGCAAGCGTCCCTGCACCCTCCACACCCCCCGTTACTTAAATATACCAACTCTGAGATTGCACTACAGTGCAGACAATGGAAAACTTCTATGTCTGCACTGTACAGAGATCTCCATTGAACTGTTCAACATTCTAACAGTTCGATATTTAGTGGTCGATTATTAGGTGTTCGAACATTTGACTGTTCGATCACGTAACATAGACCCCAGGAATGCATCTTTATGCAAGTGCATGATAGCCAGAATATAAAACTGTAGGAGCAAAACTAGAATATCAGCAACTGTCAAAGCACAGATACCATTGATGGGAGATAGGAAATTCACCCCGGGGATCACTTCCGTGGCTCTGCTTGACAGGGGCACAGGAAAATAATTTTCTTGTCTGGCAAAAGCCAGGGTACCGTTTGCCTAGGCTTATTTAGACCCTAGGGCCAATAGCCTAGTACCTACCTATGAACCTATACTGGAGCAGAAAAAATACTCTCACTGCTGTAATTCTGCTCTAGTTTAAAGTACCAGACTTATGGAGAAATTTAC